>NC_135900.1:601950-815561 GCF_964194155.1 Cetorhinus maximus | reverse complement strand
GACGTCTTTGGAATATCGGAGCGCGCCAGAATTTTCGATTCCGCGGCTCAGAGACGGAGAAGGGGATGGAGAGGGAGAGAGAGACAGGGGGGGGGATAGAGTGAGAGGGAAAGACAGAGAGAGAGAGAGAGAGATTAGGGGACAGAGAGACAAGGGGATAGAGAGAGAGACAGGGAGAGAGAGAGAGACAAAAGGGGGAGACAGTGGGACAGAGAGAGAGGGAGAGATAGAGGGAGAGTGTGGGGAGAGGGAGAGAGGGATAGATAGAGGGAGAGATAGAGGGAGAGTGTGGGGAGAGGGAGAGAGGATAGATAGAGGGAGAGTGCGGGGAGAGGGAGAAGGTTTGGGGGTCGGGATCTGATGCAGTCGGTGCGGGTTTTATAGTTGGTTCAGTCCCTGTTTGTCCTGTGGAGGAAGCTCCAGGTCCGCTCAAGGTGAGTCCCATTCAAACCACTAACAGTCTCCAGAACTATTCACCTTAAATCACTTCCCCTCCCGTTCCCCCTCCTGTTCCCCCTCCTGTTCCCCCTCCTGTTTCCCCTCCTGTTCCCCCTCCTGTTCCCCCTCCTGTTCCCCCTCCTGTTTCCCCTCCTGTTCCCCCTCCTGTTCCCCTCCTGTTCCCCCTCCTGTTTCCCCTCCTGTTCCCCCTCCTGTTTCTCCTCCTGTTTCCCCTCCTGTTCCCCCTCCTGTTCCCCCTCCTGTTTCCCCTCCTGTTTCCCCTCCTGTTCCCCCTCCTGTTCCCCCTCCTGTTCCCCCTCCTGTTTCCCCTCCTGTTTCCCCTCCTGTTCCCCCTCCTGTTTCTCCTCCTGTTCCCCCTCCTGTTTCTCGTTACATTTCCTGGAATTTGTTTAATTTGGGGATCTCAGTGAAGATTGAGCCTCATTGAGATTTTGGGACTGGGACATTTTGGGTTTCTGATCGCGGCTGAAACTCTGAAATCCCATCACCCGCTGGGAATGATCCTCCCTGAGACCCGCTGGGAATGATCCTCCCTGAGACCCGCTGGGAATGATCCTCCCTGAGACCCGCTGGGAATGATCCTCCCTGAGACCCACTGGGAATGATCCTCCCTGAGACCCGCTGGGAATGATCCTCCCTGAGACCCGCTGGGAATGATCCTCCCTGAGACCCGCTGGGAATGATCCTGAGACCCGCTGGGAATGATCCTTCCTGATCTGAGTTTCTTCAGGAATCGCCCTGCCCGTCACCCGTGCGCTCAACTTTCTGTCTGCGCCAATTTTAAAGAGTAATTTAAGGGGTTAAAATAATTCTGCTCTTTAGACTTTCCCGTTACATCTAAGGAAAGGATTTCAGAGAAATTGGTGGTAGTTTTAAAACAAAATCCGATTGACATTAGAGGGAGAAAAGGATTTTTGCAAAGGTTTGCTGGAGATTTCGGCAGGAATTGGCTGGGAAATGGGAATGTGGATCCAGGATAGGGATATTCCCAAACTCTCCTGTCTGCTTCAACTCTCCCTACACCAGGGAATGAATTGGAGCAGGAAGACTGTTCACTGGGTATAGAGTTTCCATCCTGTGCCCCAGTGAGGGTTATTGAATGAGGAATGAGTTTTTGACTTTTTAAAGTATGTGTTTGTATTAATTTCATTTTCTAGATGAACTGTTTGAAACTGAAGGATCTGGTGAGCCCGCGGATAGGGAAATGTGACACTTGGGCAGAATCACTCAGTGAAGACAAGAGAGTGGCGCGGAAGGTAAAGGAGTTGTTAACCTGTCCATTCCTTCAATCAGTTTTGTTTAGATTTAACATAAAGCAGGTCAGATACTAACCCTCCAGGTCACTGGTTTAGTCAATAACCCGAACTTTCCCAGTATTGTAGGTCATTTTGGCATCAAGCATTGTCTGTGTTTTTTTTTGTTATACCTGTGGCTTCAACTGTTACAGGAACAGGAGGCCATTCAGCCCCTCGAACCTATTACACAGGAACACGAGAAGGCCATTCAGCCCCTCCAGCCTGCTGCACAGGAACATGAAGAGGCCATTCAGCCCTTCAAGCTTGCCCCACTATCCAGTTAGACTCTAGCCGATCTGTGTCTCAACTCCATTTACCTGCCTTTGCTCCCTCAACAAAAACAGATCAATCTCAGTATCCAAAGCTCCAAACTGTCTCCCAACAGCCCAGCCTTTTCCTGATTTCCACTACCCTTTGTCTGAGAAGGTGCTGCCTGATTTTTTTCCACAGCTGTTGTACAAATTTACTGTCACTGGGTTAAAATCCTGGAACTCCCTCCCTAACAGCACTGTGGGTGTACCTACACCACATGGACTGCAGGAATTCAAGAAGGCAGCTCACCACCACCTTCTCAAGGGCAACTAGGGATGGGCAATAAATGCTGGCCCAGCCAGCGATGTCCACGTACCATGAATGAATAATAAAGAAATCTGCCCTGCCCAGTCCTCCCTCCAGGACTATTCTTCCTGGATTCTGGTATTTGGGGGTAACTCTGGAGAACTGCCCCACTGCTCACACCACAGTGGAGTTCTCTGTTTAGCTGGTGCAGAACTGTTGGCAAACCCCCTGTGAACCCACCAAAATGATGGCGAGAGGGATTTGGAAATTGTGTCCACTGTGTTTTGATTTATTAACAAGTGCCAACTTTGAAAAGACTAGGACTGAAATGTGTAGTATCTGATCGTGTGAATTATTGTGATGTGCGTTGTGGGGGATAATTCAAATTGGCCTCTCACAAGCCTGTGTTTTCCAATTGGCCATTTAACAGTGACTGATAATTGCAACGAGAGTATTTGGATGCGCAGTAAATACTTTTGGGCCAAAAATTTAATTTGTTACAACAGTTTGCATTTATATAGCGCCTTTTAAAGTAATAAAACATCCCAAGGTTCTGCACACAAGCGTTTTCAAACAAATTTGACACCGAGCCATGTAATTAGATATTGGGTCGAATTCTGTGCGGTCCCCTATGGCGAGTTGGGTGTAGGGGGGGTCATTTGATCCATTGGGAGGGTGGTGGGTGGGGACCCTGCCTTGGGATGACCCATGGGCAGACTTTCCACCCCACTACTAATCGAGGCCCTTAAATGGGCAGTTAATGCCCACTTCAGTGCCTCATCTGGTGCCACCACTGTTGATATTAACCCTGTAGCGTCAGGGGCTAACCACACGTAAACCCCGTGCGGAGCTGTGGTGGGTAAGTGGGGTGGTCCCTCGTTCAGAGGCACTTGTTGCCTGATCGAGGCACCTGGCATCAGAAATGGGGTGGCTTGCGGAGAGACAGTCCCCCTCCCCCACGATCCCCCCTCCCCCACGATCCCCCCTCCCCCACGATCCCCCCTCCCCCACGATCCCCCCTCCCCCACGATCCCCCCTCCCCCACGATCCCCCACCTCTGGTCTGGAATCCAGCGATGATCCTGGATCTCTGCTGGGTGTTTTATTGGCAGCAGCAGCCACTGTCTCCCGGCAGTGCTGCTGTCAATAGAGTTACCAGCCTCTGATTGGCTGACAGTTCTTGGTGGGTGGATCTTCCATCCCCCGGGGTCCTCGATCCTGGGCGAGCGGCTGTCACTGGTTTGAGTGGGACAAGGTGTGATAAGAGGTAATGTGGAACTTTCACTGGCTCTCCAGCTGGCAGACAAACCACCCCCACCACCCGTCACCTCCACAAGATCCTGCCCTTTAGGGCCGACGACCAAAAGCTCGGTCAAGGAGGTAAATTTTAAGGAGTATTTTAAAGGATAGGGGAGAAGTTTAGAGATTGAATTCCAGAGCTAAGGGCCCAAGGAGATGAAGGCACAGCCGCCAATGGTGGAGTGGACTTGTCTTTGGCTAAGAATACAAAGGGTAGAGTTGTTTCTCCTTGATCGGGTGATTTGTGAATCTCTGGTTTTTTTGACCACACGGGTTTTATTTTCGGTTTAGGAAAATCTCTTCATGGAACCAAAGAGGATGTCGCCCAAAACCCCGGTGAAAAACGAATTGACGCCCAGCGTGCTCTCGTGGCGCAAGTGCTGCACCCCAGATCGAGTTCAGGTCACTCCCGTTAAACTCACCGACAAATTATCTCCTGAGCCCTGGTCGCCCACTGCGAACCTGAGGATGCTGATCAGCGCGGCGAGTCCTGACATCAGAGACCGGGAGAAGAAGAAGGAACTGTTCCGCCAGATTGAGAACGAGGCTCTCGGGAACGTCAGTGGTGGTGTTCAGGTAACAGGCTTCTCGCTTTACTAGGCCTCCCCCTTCCCTCTCCATCCCCCCTGTTCAAATCCCACCCCCATGGCCTCGCCTCCCCTCCTCCAGCCCTATAACCCTGCCCAAGCTCCTCTAGCTCAGGCACTTGGCCTTCCCTCCCTCCCCCCTCCATCCCTCCCCTTCCTCACTCTCATCCTGATGACAGGAATCTACCGAAGCCTGGACTAATGACCAGAGCAAACTGAGTTCAGATCCCCACCATGACAGCTGGGAAATTTAAATTTAATGAATTAAAAGCTGCTCTCAGTAATAGTGGCCATGAAACGACCAGATTGTCATTTTAAAAACCCATCTACTACACTAATGTCCTTTAGGGAAGGAAATCTGCCGTCCTTACCTGGTCTGGTCTACACGTGACTCCAGACCACAGTAATGTGGCTGACTCAGAACACGTCACTCCCAATGTATCAAGTTGAGCAACGGGATAGGATTAATTGATACCCTCCTACTGAAGGCACCTCGAGATAGCAGCCATCATAATCTGATTGAATTTTACATTCATTTTGAGGGAGAAACGAGTGCTTCCAAGACTAGTATGTTAAATAAGGGCAATTATGAGGGCATGAAAGCAGAGGGAACTGGCAAATGAGGTTAAGGTCAATAGAGGTTCAGTGGCAGACATTTAAAGCGATATTTCAGAATACACAATATTCATTCCAATGAGAAAGAAAAATCAAAGGGGAGGGCCCACCATCCCTGGCTAACTAAAAAAGTTAAAGACAAAAATCAGGACAAACCCAACCCAGCCAATTACCACCCCATCAGTCTACTCTCCATCATCAGTAAAGTAATGGAAGGGGTCATCAGCAGTGCTATCAAGCGGCACTTGCTTAGCAATAACCTGCTCACTGATGCCCAGTTTGGGTTCCACCAGGGCCGCTCAGCTCCTGTCCTCATTACAGCCTTGGTTCAAACATGGACAAAAGAGCTGAACTCCCGAGGTGAGGTGAGAGTGACTGCCCTTGACATCGAGGCCGCATTTGACCGAGTGTGGCATCAAGGAGCCCTAGCAAAACTGGAGTCAATGGGAATCAGGGGGAAAACTCCACTGGTTGGAGTCATACCTAACACAAAGCAAGATAGTTGTGGTTGTTGGAGATCAGTCATCTCAGCTCCAGGACACCACTGCAGGAGTTCCTCAGGGTAGTGTCCTCGGCCCAACCATCTTCAGCTGCTTCATCAATGACCTTCCTTCCATCATAAGGTCAGAAGTGGGGATGTTCACTGATGATTGCACAATGTTCAACACCATTCATGACTCCTCAGATACTGAAGCAGTCCATGTCCAAATGCAGCAAGACCTGGACAATATCCAGGTTTGAGCTGAGAAATGGTAAGTAACATTTGTGCCATACAAGTGTCAGGCAATGACCATCTCCAACAAGAGAGAATCTAACCATCGTCCTTGACACTGAATAGCATTACCATTGCTGACTCCCCCGCTATCAACATCCTGGGGGGTTACCATTGACCAGAAACTGAACTGGACTAGCCATATAAACACTGTGGCTACAAGAGCAGGTTAGAGGCTAGAAATCCTGCAGCGAGTAACTCACCTCCTGACTCCCCAAAGCCTGTCCACCATCTACAAGGCACAAGTCAGGAGTGTGATGGAATACTCCCCACTTGCCTGGATGAGTGCAGCTCCCACAACACTCAAGAAGCTGGACACCGTTCAGGACAAAGCAGCTGCTTGATTGGCACTACATCCACAAATGCACAGTATCAGCAGTGTGTACCATCTACAAGATGCACTGCAGGAATTCACCAAGGCTCCTTAGACAGCACCTTCCAAACCCCCGACCACCACCATCTAGAAGGACAAGGGCAGCAGATACATGGGAACACCACCACCTGGATGTTCCCCTCCAAGTCACTCACCATCCTGACTTAAAATATATCACCGTTCCTTCCTGTTGCTGGGTCAAAATCCTGGAACTCCCTCCCTAACAGCACTGCAGGTGTACCTACACCACATGGACTGTAGTGGTTCAAGAAGGCAGCTCATCACCGCCTTCTCAAGGACAACTAGGGATGGGCAATAAATGCTGGCCCAGCCAGCGAAGCCCACATCCCGTGAATGAATAAAAGAAAACTTAATGAAAAAGCATCTAATTACACAAAAACAGTAGCAGGTCAGAAGATTGGAAGAATATAAACAGCAAAGAATGACTAAAAGATTAATGAGGGAGGAAAAGTTAAGAGTATGAGAGAAAGCCAGCTAGTAATTTAAAGATGGATAGTAAGAGTTTCCATAGATAGTTAAATAAGAAAAGTGTTAACAAAGTGAGTGTTGGTCCTATAGAAAGTGCATCTGGGGAACTGATAATGGAAAGTAGGGAGATGGCAGACGAATTAAACAGGTATTTTGCTTCGGTCTTTACCATAGAGGACACAACTAACCTCCCGGAAATAGCTGTAAATCAGGAAATGGATGGGAGGGAGGAACTCGGGAAAATTACAATCACCAGGGAAGTGGTATTGAGCAAATTGTTGGGGCTGCGGGCTGACAAATCCCCAGGTCTGGATGGACTTCACCCTATGGTCTTAAAGGGAAGTGTCTAGTGAGATAGTTGGTGCATTGGTTTTAATTTTCCAAAATTCCCTAGATTCTGGGAAGGTTCCATTAGATTGGAAAATAGCGAATGTAACTCTTATTCAAAAAGGGAGAGAGACAGAAAGCAGGAAACTACAGGCCAGTTAGCCTAACATCTGTCATAGGGACAATGTTAGAAGCTAATATTAAAGATGTGGTGCTAAGCAGGGTGCTTAGAAAAATTCAAGGCAATCAGGCAGAGCCAACATGGTGTTGTAAAAGGGAAATCGTGTTTAACCAATTTATTGGAGTTTTCTGAAGGAGTGACATGTGCTGTGGATAAAGGGGAACCGGTGGATGTTGTGTACTTAGATTTCCAGAAGGCATTTGATAAAGTGCCACATCAAAGGTTATTGCAGAAAATAAAAGCTCCTGGTGTAGGAATTAACACTGGCATGGATAGAAGATTGGTTAGCTAACAGGAAGCAGAGAGTTGGCATAAATGGGTCTTTTTTTTCTGGTTGGCAGGATGTGACGAGTGGTGTGTCACAGGGATCAGTGCTGGGGCCTCAACTTTTTACAATTTATATAAATGACTTAGATATTATCTAAATAGTGAGAAATTGCAGCGCTCTGATATTCAGAGGGATCTGGGTGTCCTAGTGCATGAATCTCAAGGTCAGTATGCAGGTACAGCAGGTAATTAGGAAAGCGAATAGAATGTTATCATTCATTGTGAGGGGAATTGATTACATAAGTAGGGAGGTTATGTTTCACAGGGCATTGGTGAGACCACATCTAGAGTATTGTGTACAGTAGTGATCTTATTTAAAGAAAGATGTAAATGTGTTAGAAGCAGTTCAAAGGAGGTTTACTAGACTAATATCAGGAATGGGTGTATTGTTTTATGGGGAAAGGCTGGACAGGTTAGGCTTGTATCCACTGGAATTTAGACAAGTAAGAGGCGACTTAATTGAAACCTTTAAGATCCTGAGGGGACTTGACAGGGTGGATGTGGAGAGGATGTTTCCTCTTATGGGAGAATCTGGAACTAGGGGGTCACTGTTTAAAAATAAGGGGTCGCTCATTTAAGACAGAGATGAGCAGAATTTTTTTCTCTGAGGGTAATGAGCCTTTGGAACTCTCTTCCTCAAAAGGCAGTGGGAGCAGAGTCTTTGAATATTTTTAAGACAGAGCGAGATAGATTCTTGATTAACAAGGGGGTGAAAGGTTATCGGGGGTAGGCAGGAATGTGGGGCTGAGGTTAGATTCAGATCAGCCATGATCTTGTTAAATGGTGGAGCAGACTCGAGGGGCCGAGTGGCCTACTCCTGCTTCTAATTCATATGTTCATAAAAACGGCTACAAAAACGATAGTTCACATGGACTGCAGTGGTTCAAGAAGGCGGCTCACCATCACCTTCTCGAGGGCAATTGGGATGGGCAATAAATGCTGGCCCAGCCAGTGAAGCCCACATCCCATGAACAAATTAAAGAAAATGAGTTTGCTTCCTATTTGGTGCATAAGAGCGCAATGGGCAGAATATCCTTCTGGAGCTGGAGACAGCTGATTATAAAATCCTGCAGCTTTACACTCAGAACGATCAGACACAGGCTATGGTGACAGGGTGAGGTGTTGACTCTGTGTGTGGGCCATCCAACTAATCCCTTTCCCCATATCCATATTCACCTTCCATTTTGAAATATTTATCCAATTCCCTTTTGAAAGTTTTCATTGAATATGCTTCCACCGCCCTTTCAGGCAGCGCCTTCCAGATCCCAACAACTCGCTGTGTAAGAATAAATAAAGAAAGAATCTCATTCCCCTTCTGGATTGGTTTGCAGTGTGGGCTATGAGAATGGGTTTGATTATCTGTGTTTCACTTCATTAATAAAAAATCAGTAAGTTTGTGTTCATCTAACATGTTGTTTACACTGTTAAATGGATCCAAGCCAGATAGTGAGACAGGAAACAGGACTTAGATCTTTTCCTTATAGGTTTATTTACAAGGTACAGTATTACAAATCTCTGCCTCTTGACTTCTAGCCCAACGTTCCAGCTGCCTCTTTTTGCATTTGCTCTTAGTCCTTAGTCAATGACCATCACTTGTGTATGTTTAACAACATATTCAACCAGCCATTAACATATGCTTTATATGAACCTCCTCCCACCCCTCTTCACCTCCCCCTATCACCATATCCTTCTATCCCTTTCTCCCTCATGTATTTCAAAGATGTTAGGTAAACACCTGTTTAATCTTCACGTCAGCCATCCTCCTGTGGTGGTGAGCTCCACATTTCCCCCACTCTCTGGGTAAAGTTTCTCCTGAGTTCCCAATAGGATAGTCACTAATAAATCCAAAGTTTGTGATCCCTATTTTTGGGCTCCCCACATTTTCTCTGTCTACCCTATCAAATCCTGCATTATTATAAAAGCCCCCATCGGGTCAGCCCTGTCCTTCCTCCTCTCCGGAATGGAGAGACTCAGCCTCATCGCCCTTTCCTTATTGCCTGGAATGAGAGTTTGTGAGAAGGAAAAGCAGCTCCTAACAGACAACTGTATGGTTGTGGAGAGGGTGACGGTGAAGTACAAACAGGTTCTTTGTTTTACCCTCAGCTTGGTGCGATCGATGATGGTGTCACAGATGAATTTGAACAGCAGAGGCCGAGCAGGAAGCAAAAAAGCCTGGGCCTTCTCTGCCAGAAGTTCCTCGCCCGCTATCCGAATTATCCCATCTCAACTGAGAAAACAGAAATCTCCCTGGATGAAGTGGCAACTGAACTTGGTGAGCTCGTGGTGAAGGGGGACTGGGGTAAGAATGAAGAAAGTTGGGTGGGGGGAATATATTGGGCCAGATTTTTGCAGTTGGAATTGAAAATCTAACGTTTACTATTAGTTAGACCTCACCTTTCATCTCAAACCAGGTTTTGCACAGTTAATGGTAGTTTGAACTGGTCGCAGCAGAGGGGAGTCTGGGATTTGAAAGATCAAGGAGTAAACTCTAAGATTGAAAGATTAGGAAATTAACAGCACAAGGACTGAAAGTAAAATGTTGTCCCAGCCAATCGCTATCACTCAATCTACAGCACTAAAAACCAACTATCTGGGTCATTATCGCAGTGTTGTTTTGGGAGTTTGTGGTGTGCACAATGGCTGGTGTGTTTCCTATATTACAACAGTGACCCATAGCTCAGACATATTTCAATAGTAGTAAAGCTCTTTAGAATACCTTGAAGTCTTGAAAAATTCTGTATAAATTCAAGTCTGTTTTTTAAATTAGAATGGGGAAATTTAATATTAAGTAAGAAAGGAACAGTAAGAAAAACAAATTTAAAATTTTACATTTTAAAAAAATCTCTGAAGCCTTAAAACCAGAAGGGCTGAGACTCTACACTTGTAAATAGTTAATTTTTAATACTCTTATGATTGATTGACCATCATTAACTACTATCACATTGTTGAAAAGCTAGTGTTTGTGTCTATTATGCAAATACAGGAACTCCCTGCCACTCGGTGTTTGTCAATGGTAAGTTTGGCAGTGAGATGCTGATTCTGTGTAGCAGCTTTTGCCTATTGACATTTAACACTGGATCTGCTTTCCTGAAGTTGCTGCAATGTTTGCAGAGAAATAACCGGTGGGCACAGTTAGCCTCACTATTATTGTGACAGCAAATTCTGCAGTCTCCGGGTTGGTTTATGGGGGTTTGAGCCATTGTTTAACTGTCTTGGGGTGATTCTGAATTTTGCTTTTACAGGAGTGGAGCGCAGGCGTATTTACGACATTGTGAACGTCTTGGAGTCTCTTCAACTGGTCAGCCGGTTGGCAAAGAACCAGTATTCCTGGCATGGACTGCTCGGTCTCCAGCAGACTCTAGCCGCGCTGAAGAAGCGGGGAGAGCAGCACAGGTATGCAGAACAGCTGTCCTACATCCATCACAAAGAGCTAGACTTCAACGGAGAGGAAATGGAGAAGAGAGAGCTAGCGCGGGAAACTTGGACCAGCTGCCAGGAGCTGAGCAGGGAAGCGAAGTCTGTAGAGGCTGAGAATAAATCAGGTAAGACTTATTGTGCAGCCATGCAACCTGATAAAGGTCTGACTTCCAAACTCATTCGGTTTAAATAGCTGTACCCGGCATTGCTGCTTTTATCCTGTGCAATCTCTGTCGCTGTGCACAATCTCTAAGAATTGAAATAGGAACAGGAGTCAGGGCCATGAAACCTGCTTCACCGTCCAGTGAGATCCCACTTGATCATCGACATCAGGTCCACTTTCCTGCCCAAGTCCCATATCCACTGATTCTCTGTGTGTCACATCTGCCCGCTTCACTGAGTATTTCCAGCATTTTCTGAATTTACTTCAGATTCCCAGCGTGTGCTGTATTGGCTTTACTTTTGTTACTGAAACATATAAGACATAGGAGCAGAAGTAGGCCATTCGGCCCATCGAGTCTGTTCCACCATTCAATGAGATTATGGCTGATCTGATAATCCTCAACTCCACTTTCCTGCCTTTTCCCCATAACCCTTGATTTCCTTACTGTTTAAAAATCTGTCTATCTCCGCCTTGAATATACTTAATGACCCAGCCTCTCCAGCCCCCAGTGGTAAAGAATTACACAGATTCACTACCCTCTGAGAGAAGAAATTCCTCCTCATCTCTGTTTTAAATGGGCGACTCTTTACTCTGAGATTATGCCCTCTGGTCCTAGACTCTCCCACAAGGGGAAACAACATCTCAGCATCTACCCTGTCAAGCATCCTGATAATCTGACATGTTTCAATAAGGTCGCCTCTCATTCTTCTAAACTCCAATGAGTACAGGCCCAACCTACTCAACCTCTCCTCATAAGAAAATACCTCCATGCCCAGGATCAACCTAGTGAACCTTCTCTGGACTGCCTCCAATGCCGGTATATCTTTCCTTAGATAAGGGAACCAAAACTGTTCACAGTATCCTAGGTGTGGTCTAACTAGTGCCTTGTATAGTTTTAGCAAGACTTCCCTATTTTTATACTCCATTCCCTTTGAAATAAAAGTCAACATTTCATTTCCCTTCCCTATTACCTGCTGAACTTGTATGTTAGTTTTTTGTGATTCATGCACAAGGACTCCCAGATCCCTCTGTGCTGCAGCTTTCTGCAATCTTTCTCCATTTAAATAATATTCAGCTCCTCTATTCTTCCTGCCAAAGTGCATAACCTCACATTTTCCCACATTATATTCCATTTGGCACGTTTTTGCCCACTCACTTAACCCTGTCTATATCCCTCTGTAGACTCTGTGTCATCCTCACCACTTGCCTTCCCATCTATTTTTGTGCTCAAGCTTCTTATCTTATTGCTGTTTGTGGGAGCTTGCTGTGTGCAAATTGATGCTGTCTTTCCTACATTACATCATTGACTACACTTCAAACCAAAAGTACTTCTGAGCTTGTGAAATGCACTATAGAAATGCAAGTCTTGCCAAAAGAAATGTTAATAGTAACGGGTTGCTGGCCAAGCAGCTTTTGAGTCCCAGATTTGTCTGGTGCTGGTGTTTAAGGTGTCTCTAGGTCCCAGTTCACACTGTGCAGTGTTAAATAAGAGTGAAGATGCCCAGCATCTGGCAGTGGCTCTGTCTTGTGCTGTACTCTGCTGCTCCCTTCTGGCTATTCAGTGAACAGCATCTGTTGGAGATGAAGACGATTCCACTCACTGTCCTCTCCAATGGAATTTGAAAGTATTAATTTTTTTAATGGACATAAATGTGCAGAATCTAAAGAAGTAGAAGCTATTGTTCTTTACCTCCTAGTAGTGCTGTCTATTGTTTCTCTGCAGCTATGAACAGCAGGAAAGACAAGTCTCTGCGCATCATGAGTGAGAAGTTTGTGATGCTTTTCCTTGTGTCTGAACCCAAAACTGTTGCTCTTGATATCGCTGCTAAAATCCTCATTGAAGAAAGTCAGCAGGACACTGCCGATAACAGCAAGTTTAAAAGTAAGTGAAACAAAAGCAAAGTTCTCAGCATTACTGCTAGAAACCTAAAGTTAAAAGCCCAATGTTGGAAAAGATTCAGCAACATCTGAGGAGAGAGGAACTATCATCCTTCTGAAACATTAGCTCTGTTTCTCTCTCTAAAGATGCTGTCAGACCCGCTGAGTATTTCCAGCATTCAGTTTCTATTTCGGATTTCTAGATTTGGCTGAGCTTTTCCCTACAGGGTGTTTGTGTTTTGTCTGTTTCAACCTAAATTCTGTTTACCACTTTAATATCTTTTATCTTTTTTCCTCTTTCCAGAATTTCCTGTGTTGAACATATATTAAAAGTGGAGTTTAGTTTGTAAATTGGACTGCAGGAATTGTTGTTTTATATGAGCTGTGCACCTTTTCATTCAAAATGAGCAATCTCAATCTCTGGCCTTTTCCTCTGACATTGGCCATCGCACGAGGTTAAACACAGTGAATAAAAACAAAAAACTGCGGATGCTGGAAATCCAAAACAAAAACAGAAATACCTGGAAAAACTCAGCAGCATGAGTCCATATGGCTCTTCAACAGAACTAAGGAAAAATAGAAAAGAGGTGAAATATAAGCTGGTTTAAGGGGGGGTGGGACAGGTAGAGCTGGATAGAGGGCCAGTGATAGGTGGAGATAGACAAAAGGACAAAGAGGTGTTGACGGTGGTGATATTATCTAAGGAATGTGCTAATTAAGGGTAGAAAGCAGGACGAGCGAGGTACAGATAGCCCTAGTGGGGGTGGGGTGGGGGGAAGGGATTGAAATAGGCTAAAAGGTAGAGATAAAACAATGGATGGAAATACATTTAAAAATAATGGAAATAGGTGGGAAAAGAAAAATCTATATAAATTATTGGAAAAAGGGATATCGGAAAGGGGGTGGGGATGGAGGAGAGAGTTCATGATCTAAAATTGTTGAACTCATGAAATCTCAAGAGATCATGAGCTCTCTCTTCCATCCCCACCCCCTTTCCGATCCCCCATTTTTCCCAATAATTTATATAGATTTTTCTTTTCCCACCTATTTCCATTATTTTTAACTCAGGGTTAGATGGGAATGTGGAAATCGAAACTCAAATAGATCAGCCATGATCTTATTGAATGGCGAAGCAGGCTCGAGGGGCTGAATGGCCTACTCCTGTTCCTATTTCTTATGTTTGTATATCAAGGCTGTTAAACTTGAGTGCATTAGTTATCATAGACTGAGCTGGCACATTGAATTGGGTGATGTACCTCTTCATCAATATCATTTTTTGGGGATGGATTGATAGCTTCCAAGATTTGGGAAGCTTTCCCAATGCTTTCACCATGAATCCCAATGCTTCCCAATCCCAATCCCAATGCTTTCCCAATACTTCACCATGAATCTCAGTTGAAGGTGTTGGATTTGATACACTTGGTGTGGATTGGTATAGGACTTTGGTCTTCCTGGGGTTCAGGTCAAGGCTCATGCCTTTATATGCTTCATTGAATATATCAACTATCCGCCTCGTTCTTCAGAGGGATGTTTAAAAAACCAAAAACGTGAACAGGAATTCCTCAGTTTGAATCTCAGCCAGTCCATACTCTGCTATGCTACCACATCCAATAGAAATACAGTGACTTCTGCCTGACTCTGCACATACCGACATGCCTGTGTGAATTTTCCCCATCTCTCTGAAATCTCCTCGGTCTATTCTACGAGGAGATGATGTGATTTCTTGTCTGCTGATCAGTGAATATTCCCTGTTAAAACTTAAACAACCTTTCACGTTTCTTTTCCTTTTCAGCTAAAATCCGCAGACTTTACGATATTGCCAACGTGTTGACTAGTTTGGGACTCATCAAGAAAGTCCATGTGACTGAAGAGAGGGGTCGGAAACCTGCATTCAAATGGGTTGGGCCTGTCCATCACCACGGGCCTGACGGTGAGGATTACTCAACACTGCGTATTAGTGATGTCACAAACACTGGATCGAGTTAAGCCACGGGAGCCGACATCTTGTCCCATTTCCCCTGTCCTCGCTCAGGAACTAAAGGGCTTTCCCTGCTAAATCCAACACTGACAATGTGCACAGCTCTCTCTCTGTTTGAACATGTAACCGAGCTCCACAGAGGAGACGCTCCAGAATGCTGATTCTGAATTAACTGAACTTTACAGAGGGGCCAGGGAAATAAAATTAAAATCTTTCTTGTTGCCATAAAGTAAGTTATCCTCCCCACCCACCAACTCACTAACATCATTGTCCAGGTGAGGGGCTGGATGTGACCACCAGGGGAGGGTCGAGCTTGCAGACCCTGGGCGGTCACCGAGAATGTTGGTGGTCTTGCTGGGATGTCGCTCTCCTGATGGTTTTTACTGCGCTGGTGGGTGTCAGTGGCCAGGCCTCCATTTATTGCCCACCCCCCCTAGTACAGCTGAGTGGTTTGTTGGGCCACTTCATAGGAGCAGCTGGAGGCCATTCAACCCTTCCTGCCTATCCTGTCATGTAATCAGATCATTGATCTGTATCTTAATTCCATCATTCACTGTGACCAAACCTAACAGCAAATCTGTTATCCTCAGATTTCAGATTCTCCATGGGAACCTGGCTGCTGACGGGAAACACCCGTGACTATCAGCAATTGGCGATGTCAGCAGGTTAGGGGGACTCTGTCTGTACCTCGACTCTTGTGTAGATAGTCAAGTGTAAACCAGTTAGCTTCAGTGACCCCAAATCAAAGTGCATTACAGCAAATATGAATATTTAATTATCTCTGTTTAATTCCCTCCTTTTGCTTTTCAACCCTCCGAGCTCCCTTTAGCATCACCTGATTTCCATCACTCCGCTATTGGTGGCCCTGTCTTCACTGGCCTTGGCCTTAAACACTGCAATTCCCCCCCACCCCCAACCAAAACCTCTGTGTCCCTCCCTCGCTCCTCCTTTAAGATTTTCCTCCAAACCGACCTCTTCGACCAAGCTTTTGGTCACCTGACTAATATCCCCTTATGTGGTCGGTGTTGATGATCACTCCTGTGGAGCAGCTTGGGATGTTTTGTTTTATTAATGGTGTTATTTAAATTGTTAGAAGTTGTTGATGTAATTTTCTAACAGTCGTTTCTTTCCAGGCGTATGTTGGAGTGAAACTTTCTCTTGATTTCTGTATAGGTATTCCGGATCATTCCGTTGCACTATCAGCATCGGCAAGTTCTGCAGAGGTTGGCTTCCCAGTTACAGTGAACACAAAGGAGCGGTTAGAGTGTCCGTCTTCAATCCATACTCCCAGCTCCCGGGCCAGCCAGTGTAAAGCCCTGTCAGCTCCTTGCAGCCCCGCTAAATTCCGAAAAGGTTTGTTTCTGTTTAAGGCTTGTAGGAATGAGTGATAACCTGCACTCATCTGCCCCCAACCCCTTCTCCCCATCTCAAACTCCCATGGGTTTGAACACCCCCTGTAAATTGCCAATGATGTCGCTTGTGCTCAGTTGATCTGACTTTCCCCAAGTTCCATAACCACTGACCATTGTGGATCCTAAGTACACGAGGGCCATGTGGTGAGATGCAGCATTGTCACAGGAACAGGAGGTCATTCACCACCTCCCCACCCCCCACAAACCTGCCCCATCATTTAGTTACAACACAGTTAATCTGCACCTTAACTCCATCCACCTGCCGTATTTCTGTAACCCTTAATCCCCTTACAGAATCACACAGTGCAGAAGAGGCCCTTCAGCCCATCGAGTCTGGACCAACACGTGAGAAACACCTGACCTACCTACCTAACCCCATTTACCAGCACTTGGCCCATAGCCTTGAATGTTATGACGTGCCAAGTGCTCATCCAGGTACTTTTTAAAGGATGTGAGGCAACCCGCCTCCACCACCCTCCCAGGCAGCGCATTCCAGACCATCACCACCCTCTGGGTAAAAAAGTTTTTCCTCACATCCCCCCTAAACCTCCTGCCCCTCACCTTGAACTTATGCCCCCTTGTGACTGACCCTTCAACTAAGGGGAACAGCTGCTCCCTATCCACCCTGTCCATGCCCCTCATCATCTTGTACACCTCGATCAGGTCACCCCTCAGTCTTCTCTGCTCCAACGAAAACAACCCAAGTCTATCCAACCTCTCTACATAACTTAAATGTTTCATCCCAGGCAACATCCTGGTGAATCTCCTCTGCACCCCGTCCAGTGCAATCACATCCTTCCTATAATGTGGTGACCAGAACTGCACACAGTACTCCAGCTGTGGCCTCACCAAGGTTCTATACAACTCCAACATGACCTTCTTACTTTTGTCATCTACCTAACAAAAATCTACCAATCTCAGTTTTGAAACTTCAATTACACCCCCACTCCCAAAGCTTTTTGAGGGGAGTCTGGACCCTCAGTGGGGAGGGGTGGGGGGTATCAGTGGGATGGGGTTGGGGGGGTCAGTGGGGAGGGACAGGTGGGTCAGTGGGGCTTGGGCAGGATAGTGTAACAGTGTTGTGGGGGGGGGGCTGGAATATTAGAGTTTATATAGGGTGGGGCTTATCAAGTGACCTTTAGAAAAGTTCATCATTAAGTGGGTATAAGAATGTGAAATTCAGTGCCTTAGAATTCTCAGCTGGTACAGAATGAGGCCGTTCAGCCCATCATGTCAGCACCGGTACAAAAAGCAAAATACTGCAGATGCTGCAAACCGGAAATAAAAACTGAAAATGCTGGAAATACTCAGCAGCTCTGGCAGTGTCTGTGGAGAGAGAATGTTCCAGGGCGATGACCTTTCACTGGAACGCGAAGAAACGAGTGATTTAATAGTTTTTATGCAAGTACAGAGTCGGGGAAAGAGCGGAGAGGGAGGGGGAAGAACAGTGTGTGTAATGAAGCAGAGAAAGAGAGGCTGATTCAATAAACTAAAGGGATGATGATGCGAGTGGAGATGGAGTGGTAATGAGAAAATAAAGAGATGTGTTTTACATATAAGCCAATTAATTCAATCTCCTCCGTGGTCTCTGAACCCTTTAATCAGCAACAGTTTAATTCTCCGCAGAGGCTGTTTAAGATGTGGAATTCTCTCTCTCTCTCTGAGTGAAAAGGTTTCTCTATTGTAACCTCTCCTTTTAGTTTTGTTTCTGCAGCGATGTTAAATTTGTTTCTTTATTCCTGCTGCAGTGAGAAGTATTGGAGCACGAGAATGTTCCAGTAAGATGGTGCATCTGGCTGCTGCCTGCAGGCTGCAGTTTGACGAAGACATGAAGTAAGTTTTAGTTGGAGTGGGACACGTTCTTGGGACACGCTCTATATACAATGCAGCATTTACCCACTCGCATGACAGATTGGATTTATTACTTTGAAGATGAACTTCTGACCTTGAGCAACATTTCTTGAAGATATAGGATTGATGTAGGATATTAATTAACAGTTTGTATTTATATAGCACCTTTCGCATATATTTTTTTTTTAAAGTCCCAAGAATCAGCCAAAAATTTGACCCTGAGCCACATTGGGAGGCATCAGGACAGGTGACCAAAGGCTTGGGGAGGGAATTCCAGAGCTTGGGGTCCAATGGTGGAGCAATTAAAATCAGGGAGTGCAGAGATCACAGACTCTCAGAATCTTTTACAGTGCAGAAGGAGGCCATTCGGCCCATCAAGTCTGCACTGGCTCTCTGGAAGAGCATTCTTCCTAGTCTCTCTCCCCTGCCTTATCCCCATAACCTTGCACATTCTCTCTTTTCAGGTTGCAATCCAATTCCCTTTTGAATACCTCGATCGAACCCGCCTCCACCACCCTCTCAGGAAGTTTGTTCCAGACTCAAACCAGCCTCTGGGTGAAAATATTTTTCCTCACATCACATTTACTCCTTTTGCCAATTATTTTGAATCCGTGCCCTCAGGTTCTTGATGTTCCCTTGAGTGGGAACAGTTTCTCACTATTTACCCTGTCCATACCCCTCAGGATCTTGAATACCTCTATCAAGTCTCCTCTCAGCCTTCTTTTCTCCAAGGAAAACAGTCCCAACCTCTCCAATCTATCCTCATAGCTACAGTTCTTCATCTCGGGAATCATTCTTGTGAATCTCCTCTGTACTCTCTCCATTGTCTTCACATCCTTCCTCAAGTACAGTGCCCAGAACTGGATGCAATACTCCAGATGAGGCCTAACTAGTGTCTTATACAAGTTTAGCATGGCCTCCTTACTCTTGTACTCAATGTCCATATTAATAAAGCCTAAGATAGTAGATGCTTTATTAACTGCTCTCTCAACATACCCTGCTATCTTCAATGACCTATGTACATATACACTAAGGTCCCTCTGTTCCTGCACCTCCTTTAGAGGATCTCCCTTTATTTTATGCTGTCTCACCATATCTTTCCTTCCAAAATGAATCACCTCACACTTCTCTGCATTGAACTTCATCTGCCACTTGTCTGCCCAATCCACCAACATGTCTATGTCCTTCTGAAGTTCAAGACTATCCCCATCACAATTGACAACATTTCCAATGTTTGTATCATTGCATTTTTGAAATCGTGCCCTGCACACCACAGTCTAGGTCATTAATATATATCAGGAAGAGCAAGGGTCCCAACACTGACCCCTGAGGAACTCCACTATAAACCTTCCTCCAATCTGAAAAACAACCATTTTTCACTACTTTCTGTTTCCTGTCACTCAGCCAGTTTCTTATCCAAGTGCCTCATTTCCCTTTTATTCAATGAGCTAGAATTTTGCTGACTAGTCTGTTGTGTGGCACTGGATCAAATACCTTTCGAAAATCCATGTACACCATATCAACAGCATTGCCCTTACCGACCTGCTCTGTTACCTCCTCAAAAAAATTTCAGGTTAGTTAAACCTGATTTTCCCTTAATGAATCCATGCTGGCTTTCCTTAATTATCCTGCACCTATTTTAGAGGCTATTGATTTTGTCCCCAACTATAGTTTCCAGGAATTTCCCTGCTACTGAATCCAAACTGACTGGTCTGTAGTTACCGGCTTTATCCTTGCACCCCTTTTTGAACATTCACAATTCTCCAGTCCTCTGGCACCTCCCCTGTGTCTAAGGGAGACTGGAAGATTATCACCAGTTCCTCTGAAATTTCCACTCTCACCTCCCTCAGTACCCTTGGATGCATCTCATCCGGTCTTGGTACCTTGTCTATTTTAAGTAAAGATAACCTTTCCAACACCACCTTCCTCTCGATTGTAAATTCTCTAGTGAACCAGTTACCTGTCTCACCCCAGCCTGGGCAGCATCTTCCTCTGTAAAGACAGATTCAAAGTTCAACACCTCCGCTATTTCTCCTGCCTCCACATGTGAGTCCCCTTTTCGTCCCTCATTGTCCCTACTCTTTCTTTTACCACCCTTTTATTACTTACATGGTTATTAAGACCTTGAGATTCCCTTCTATGTTTGCTGCCAGCCTCTTTTCATGCTCCCTCCTTGCTTTGCTGATTAGTTTCTTCACCTCCCCTCTGGTCCTTTTATATTCAGCCTGATTCTCCATTGTATTTTCTACCTGACATCTATTGCACGCACTTCTTCCTTTTCATCTTCACCTCTATCGCTCTTGTCATCCAGGGTGCTCTGGATTTATTTGTCTACCTTTCCCTTTCAATGGAATATATGTTGACATTTCCTGCAATACTTTTTGTTTGAAGGTGGCCCATTGTTCAGCCAGAGTCTTTTCTGCCAACATTTGATTCCAACTCACTCGACTAAGATGCATCCTCATCCCATCGAAGTTATTATCCCTGCTCTGGATTGTTCTCTGTCCTTTTCCATGATTAACCTAAACCTTATGATACAATGGTCACTGTCCCCTAAAGGCTCTCCCACTGATATTTGATCCACTTGGGCCAACTCGTCCCCCAGGACCAGGTCCAACAGTCCCTGTCCTCTCATTGGACCGGAAACATACTGCTGTAGAAAATTATTGTGAGCATATTCCAGGAACTCTTGCCCCTCTTGTCCCTTTGTACTGTTCCTACCCCAGTATATATTTGTATAATTGAAGTCCCACATTATAATTACTCTATATTTCTTGCACCTCTCTGTAATTTCTTTGCAAATTTGTTTCTCTACATCCCTTCCACTAGTTGGTGGTCTATATACTACACCGATCAATGTTATTGCACCTTTCCCATTCCTTACCTCTAGCCAGAGAGATCCTGTCCTCGATCCCTCTGGAACATCCTCTCTCTCCAGTACTGTAATGCCATCTTTCATCAATATTACCACTCCCCCTGCCCCCCACTTCTCCCTTTCCTGTCTCTGCTGAACACCTTGTACCCAGGAATATTCAACGCCCAGCCCTGCCCCCCTCTGAGCCAGGTCTCGGACATTGTGGAGCTGGAGGAGGGTGACAAAGATGGGCAGGACTGAGAATGTGGAGTGATTCGAAAACAAGGAAAAGAATTTTAAAATTGAGGCATTGTTTGACCACAAACCAGTATAGGTCACCAAGCACAGGCAGTGTCTTGGTGTGAGAGAGGACATGGGTAGCAGAGTTTTGGATGAGCTGCAGTTTACAGAGGATGGAAATGGGAGACCAGCCAGTAGAGCGTGGGAATCGTCAGATTTGAGGTTACAAAACCATGGCTGAGGCAAGGGTGGAGTCAGGCAATGTTACGGACATTAACATGCTTGAAAACAATGTTTTTTTTCTCCTTTAGGAGTTCAGAATCTGCCCGAAATCAGGAAGATCGTCAACCCAAATCCATTCCCTTGGCATCTTGTCCCCTGTTAAGTACTAGCATGGCCAGTTCTGTTGACTCTCCTGTGAGATCCCTGGCACAGGATGGCTTCTCTGTTCCCCAGACTGAACTATCACTACCATTCTGCCTTCCTAATGTTGCCACTGGGCACCTGACCCCCATGCCCCCAGCTGCTGTGCCCAACGCAGATGACGGCTACCCTAGCCTCCTGAAGAACCAGCCAATCGTATTCCTGCAGAGTCTGCACACAGCCCCTGTCTTCATGCTTTACAGAAACAGGGAGTCCATTACTGAACCCTCTCCTCGACCCTGTGAGGCTAAAGCTTCAGCACATGAAGAAACTTTGTCGCTCGTACCTGGAGAGGTGGAGGCCAGTGTGCCCACAAGGACCTCTCTGAAGCGCAGTCCCACGGAGCGATGTACACTGCCTGATGGACATTGGAAAGATGACAAACCAGAGGCTAAACGAGGGAAAACTCTTTGTTGCCTTGAACATGCCTCTGGAAGTCTTTCTTCCGTCTTGTCTTTGTCATCAATGGAGCAGGTATGTGTGGGAGCGACAGGGTTGAGTGAGGAACAGTCTCCTGCAATGAGATAGTGGAGACCTGCTACTGTTGAATTCTTCCCCATGTAGCAGGTATTAAATTCAGCCCCAGTTGGTCAAACCAGGTTCTCCCGAGCAGTAGGAAAGTTGCTAAAAGTGACTCAGTTGGAGAACTGCACTCACCACTGAATAAGATGATCAGCGCTGAGGGAGGGTCGGCACTGAGGGGGGGGTCGGCGCTGAGGGGGGGGTCGGCGCTGAGGGGGGGGTCGGCGCTGAGGGAGGGTCGGCACTGAGGGGGGGGTCGGCACTGAGGGGGGGGGTCGGCGCTGTCGGGAGGGTCGGCGCTGAGGGAGCGCCACACTGTGAGAGGGTCGGCGCTCTCGGGGGGGGGGGTCAGCGCTGAGGGAGGGGTCAGCACTGTGGGAGGGGTCAGCGCTGTTTTCCAGGTGAAGTGTTAAATTGAGGCCTTGTCTGCCTCAGTTGAAAAAAGTTCACAATGAATTTTTGGGAAGAAAGAGTAATTTTGAAGAAGAGCTGGGGAGGCTCCCTTGTGTCTTGCTCAATATTTATCCCTTAATCAGACTCTCTGGTCATTGGCCCTTTGCTGTTTATGGTTCAGGAGTTTCCCTGGTCGCTGATTGCCAGACTTTCAGCTACAAAATGATGATGATGTTTGGAGATTTGAGGAGGAAAGTGAAAATTGATTGCAGGTAACCATGGAGACCATTCCCTCACAATAAAGGCCGCACAGGCTGACTGCCGCACAGAGTGACCGGGCATATCTCACCAGAAATTGGGAACGGTTCATTTGGCAACCATGGGAGTTTGGGCAACGTTGTCAGTTTGACTTGGGTCACATTCTGGCCTCTGAGTTGGAAGATGGTGGGTTCAATCCCCATTGCAGACATAACCTAAACCGACACGAGGTCACTGCTGTACTGAGCGAGTGCAGGAATGTTTGAGATGTCAGATGAAACGTTGAAATTGTGGCCAGTTCAGCTGATGTTGAAGATCTTGTGGCATCAACTAAGGTGAAAGGCGTTCAGGTGTCCTGACCAACACCTTCAAGCCATATAATTAAACAAATAGATTAATTGTCCTTGTGTCTTTCTCTGTTTCTGTGATCTTATTATGTTACCATTGACCAGAAACTGAACTGGACTAGCCATATAAATACTGTGGCTACAAAAACCAGTCAGAGGCTGGGACTCCTGCAGTGAGTAACTCACCTCCTGACTCCCCAAAGCCTGTCCACCATCTACAAGGCACAAGTCAGGAGTGGGATGGAATACTCCCCACTTGCCTGGATGAGTGTAGCTCCAACAACACTTGACACCATCCAGGACAAAGCAGCCCTGCTTGATTGGCACCACATCCACAAGCATTCACTCCCTCCACCACCGACGCACAGTAGCAGCAGTGTGTACCATCTACAAGATGCACTGCAGGAATTCACCAAGGCTCCTTAGACAGCACCTTCCAAACCCACGACCACTACCATCTAGAAGGACAAGGGCAGCAAATCGATGGGAACACCACCACCTGGAAGTTCCCCTCCCAGTCACCGTTCCTTCACTGTCACTGGGTCAAAATCCTGGAACTCCCTCCCTAACAGCACTGTGGGTGTACCTACACCACATGGACTGCAGCGGTTTAAGAAGGCAGCTCACCACCACCTTCTCAAGGGCAATTAGGGATGGGCAATAAATGCTGGGCCCAGTCAGCGATGCCCACATCCCCTGAATGAATAAAACAAATATATAAAATGGTGACTGTTTGCCCACAAGTGCGTCTCATTGGAACATGGGAACAGGAGGAGGCCTTTCAGCCCCTCAAGTCTGTTCTGCCATTCACCCCTGGTTGTTATCTCAACTCAATCTACCCACCTTGAAACTCCTTACCCAACAGAAACGCATCAATCTCTGTGTTAGTTCCAATTGACCCGCAGAATTTGGAGCGTTTCAGGAGAGTGAGTTTTGAATTTGGGAGTAACTTGCTGTGTGTGGAGTTTCAGGTCGTTTCACAGATGTGATAACCACTGTTCATATAAATCTTCCTTTCCTTTTGTCACATGACAAGGGAATGGGGGCGAAGAATTAAATAAAAAGTATATGATTAGCATATAAGAGTGTTGGCTTTTAATCTATAACTTCAATCAATATTTATCTTTTTTTAGCCATCTTCTACCCAACACAAAGCTGCCCTGAGAAATCGCACCAAGAGTCTTGACCATATTTCCGATGCTGCTGCCGGTGCCCCATTTCAAACCAGCGACGTGATCCTGGAGACTAACGTTCCCTCCACACAAAGCCAGACGGACAATTGTCACTCGGAGCCGGGGAATCACATTGGAACAGCCGAGAAGGGACCTGTAGGTTTATCCTCCTCCCCCACTAACCCGTCAGTGAACAAGGGTAACTCCCCCCCGCCCTCCTCCCCCACTAACCCGTCAATGAACAAGGGTAACTCCCCCACTGCCCTCCTCCCCCACTAACCCGTCAGTGAACAAGGGTAACTCCCCCCCGCCCTCCTCCCCCACTAACCCGTCAGTGAACAAGGGTAACTCCCCCTGCCCTCCTCCTCCACTAACCCGTCAATGAACAAGGGTAACTCCCCCTGCCCTCCTCCCCCACTAACCCGTCAGTGAACAAGGGTAACTCCCCCTGCCCTCCTCCCCCACTAACCCGTCAGCGAACAAGGGTAACTCCCCCCCGCCCTCCTCCCCCACTAACCCGTCAGTGAACAAGGGTAACTCCCCCTGCCCTCCTCCCCCACTAACCCGTCAATGAACAAGGGTAACTCCCCCTGCCCTCCTCCCCCACTAACCCGTCAATGAACAAGGGTAACTCCCCCACTGCCCTCCTCCCCCACTAACCCGTCAGTGAACAAGGGTAACTCCCCCTGCCCTCCTCCCCCACTAACCCGTCAATGAACAAGGGTAACTCCCCCTGCCCTCCTCCCCCACTAACCCGTCAATGAACAAGGGTAACTCCCCCACTGCCCTCCTCCCCCACTAACCCGTCAGTGAACAAGGGTAACTCCCCCTGCCCTCCTCCCCCACTAACCTGTCAGTGAACAAGGGTAACTCCCCCCCGCCCTCCTCCCCCACTAACCTGTCAGTGAACAAGGGTAACTCCCCCCGCCCTCCTCCCCCACTAACCCGTCAGTGAACAAGGGTAACTCCCCCCCGCCCTCCTCCCCCACTAACCTGTCAGTGAACAAGGGTAACTCCTCCCGCCCTCCTCCCCCACTAACCCGTCAGTGAACAAGGGTAACTCCCCCTGCCCTCCTCCCCCACTAACCCGTCAGTGAACAAGGGTAACTCCCCCTGCCCTCCTCCCCCACTAACCCGTCAATGAACGAGGGTAACTGTAGATAATCAGGTGACAGGTTCAGGAACCCAATTACAGTTGGAAAATTTTTTACAGTTGAATCCAGGGCCTTGGTGTCGGAGGCAGAATTTCAAAATTCCAGATAAAACAAAACTTGGAAATGTAATCAATCGGGAGGCAGGGAAAGGAAGAGGCCATTCAGCCCCTTGAGCCTGCTCCACGTTCAGTGAAATGGCTGATCTGTATCCTGACTGACTCCAGCTGCCGTGGGAGGTGATGCCCTGGAGCTCCCCCCACCAAAGGGAAATGTTCCCTCTATCGAGATGTGACTGAAAAGCTGGCCAAGGAGATGAAGGGTGGGATCAGGAAGGGAATTCCACAGCTGGGAAGCCCCACTGAATGAAACCAGGGCCGCCAATGGTGAGATAAAGGGAGGAGAGGCGGCTAGAATTGAAACAACTGAGAATTCGGGGGTGGGGGAGGAGGAAGGGGTTGGTGATAGGGGCTTGTGATGCTGTAAAAGGTTAATAGAACATGGAATAGAAATTTAAATCCACATTTACCCCATTCCTTGTCTAATCTGAAATGTAAACAGCGGGTCCTGGAAGTGGTCCAGGTGTAACAGGTCCTGGTGCAGCTCCCCACTTGCTAGAATCGTGATGCTCTCCCTCCCTGATGAAGTCGTTCACTGTTCCCAGTGCTTCAGACGCAATTGGTTCTATAACTGTGAGGGAGTCAAAAAGCAATTATCTAAAAACACTAATTACTCCGGCAGGTTTGGTCAAAGTCTCAATTTGACTGGGCAGAGATTATGTTCAATTTAAAGCCTCCGGGTACAAAGTGCAGCCGGGATTATTGATCTTAATCACTCTGGTGTCGAGTTATTAGGAAGATGCCTTTTAACTCCCTGCACCCATTTCCTTTCCCTCACAGGCCCCCTATTCTGTACAACAACAGCTTGCATTTATGTAGCGCCAGTCACATAAGGAGGTATTAGGACACATGACCAAAAGCTTAGTTAAAAAGGTCGGTTTTAAAGAGCATTTTCCAGAGCTCGAGCCCTCAGCAGTGCCCACGGTGGACTGATTAAAACTGGAGGTGCTCAAGAGCAGGGTTGAAGGAGTGCAGAGATCTCGAAGGTTGTAGGGCTGGAGGGGACAGAGACACTCCATTTAAGACCCATCATTTTTTTTAAAAATCACTTGTGACCAAGTTTATGGTTTCTCATCTTCTTTACTCATTTTTCTTTATATTTTGTGGTGAGGGTAAGTGGGTGAAGGAATAGAACGTGCCTAATGTTACCCTGGGTGACTGCTGCTCTTTCTCCTAGCCCCCGATGCCCTGTGTAAATCTTGTACAGCCTTCGTTTGTTATCCATGGTCCGAGTGGGTCAGCTGAGAAGGGCCAGAGTTACCGTTTGACAGCCTCTCCCGGTGAGTGATTTCCTATTGCATTCAGACACCTCCAGGCCCTGTGGCAGACTCCGTCTTTCTCTGCAGGATATTGACAAACTCATCTGGTCTCTAGAAAATACGGGAAGCTTCTCTCTGGTGCCAGCCCACCGATTAGCAGTTATTTTCGGGTAGATGGGGCGTGGGGTGTGACCGCCCCATTTTTCATCACTTCCACCGTTTTGAGTTCAATGCAGATAAACTGAGCAAAGGCAAACCCAGCCGGAAACGCTTCTTACCCAATCCTTCCCCCAGTTATATCCCACTCCATTTAAATTCAGTTTTATGGTTTGTCATTGTCAGATTTAAGTTGTGACCTCTGGGCCCAGGGTTTATTCTTAGTGGAATAACACATTTCACTTTGATCTCACACTTCTACCCTTTATAAGTCAATGAATCATCGTGTTCACTGTGAGCAAAGGTGATGGGGACCTGCACCCATTACACTTTGGCTCTCGTGTGTCACTCTTAATGTTTATATACACAATGATAAGAGTCATTAATTTTCAATGTACAAAGAAATTTCTAATCAATGAATTGCACAGGAAGCCAAGCTGGGAAGAGAAACATGGAGAAAGGAAAGTGATGTTCCTGTTAACCTGTCCTGGATTAATTGGTCTTTATGTGACCCACCAGGCCCAGCAATTCTGACCCTGCCTGAAACACTTTAGGACCCAGTTTCCTCTTTTACTTTTCAACATTAACTCATCCCCAGGTCGAAGGCAGACAAGGGCATTACCAAACCAGAGCCTCTCGATTTTCCATCCATTGAAATGGATATACAGAAACCTGAAGCTATTGCCTTGCATTTTTCCCACCTGATATCCCTGTGCACTTTCGGAGAATGATCTCCTGTGTGTTATATGATATCACATCCTCGTCTTTG
This sequence comes from Cetorhinus maximus, assembly GCF_964194155.1. Lineage (NCBI taxonomy): Eukaryota > Metazoa > Chordata > Chondrichthyes > Lamniformes > Cetorhinidae > Cetorhinus > Cetorhinus maximus. The sequence continues at coordinate 787,918 of NC_135900.1, read as the reverse complement.
TGATAACCGTGTGCCCACCTGTTTGGCATGAAGCCAGTAGTGAGTGAGTGCTGAACTGTTGGAGGTGCTGTCTCTTGGATAAGACATCAAGCCGAGACTCTGTCTGCCCTCTGCAGTGGATATAAAAGATCCTGTGGCAATTACTTGATGAAGAGCAGGGGAGCCAATCAATTAACATCACTTCAGAAAAGAACACATTGTCTGACCATTTATCAATACCAATTGGCTGCCACGTTTTCAACATTAAACAACAGGGATAAGAAATTTCTGCCGTTTGGTGGAATTCCTACTTTTGGATCATGGAATTCTGCCCTTTTTAGTTTTGTCCCCACCTCCACCTCGCCCAGGGTAGCTGTTCCTCAGCCTGTCTGTTTAATCCACCGCCATCTGTAGCCCCATTCCCAATGGAATGATTCAGTCCTGATCAAAGTGCAGTCGGACGTTCTGGCACCAACTCTAGTTCCAGAGGGAGGGAGATTCCGGTCTCCGCTATATCCCACCCTTGGCAGCTTTGCACCCCCTCTGGCTCAGCCTATTGGGTCTCCAGCAATACCCAACCGCCCAGGGATAGGAGATGGCACTCCCAGCGCACTGGGGCCGGTGCTCCCAGGGCCCAAGCTCCTATACCCCAGGAAGGCAGCTCACTCTACCACAGCTGTGCTGGTCCACGTGGCACCGCCAAGGAGCAACCATACAACTGGCAGCTGACGGGCAGCGATGAGTCCAGGCAAGGTGGAGAAATCAAGGTGTGAGGGAGGTTAGTGAAGGAGGAGGGGATGAGTGGCTGGGGAGGGAGGTTGGGGATGAGTGGCTGGGGAGAGAGGGAAGGGCTGAGTGAGTGAGAGGAAGGGGCTCAGAAAGGGGACAGCTATGTGAGTGTGCGAGGGGAGGTGTGTTGAGGGGTCAGTGGGGAAGAGGGGCTTCAGTGAATCTTCTGTCACCAGGGAATATGCTGAGATTGGCTGAAACCTGAGTAAATAAAATATAACAATTTTATAAAGTGTTTAAAACACATGTTTTCACATTTATATGTATTATGTGTTGATCTATAATATGCAAACTTTAATAATTCCATATTGAATGTCACTATCTGCTTTATTGCTGTTTTGTTTTGGCTGGTGTCTGGGATCATGTTAATTTTCCAGTTTTTATATGTATGTGTTTTTGTTCTTGGGCAGTTGCCTTGGAGAAGGTGCTGGGGGTGAATTAAAACGGGGTCACGTTGGAGGATAGTTTACCAAAGTCCTTCACCTATAACGTAATCCAGCAAGGCCACCTTCTGTTGTTAGTCCCGACTCTGTCCTGTATTCCGTGCACTAACTGCATCGAGTGCTGTAATGTCGAGCTCCTGGCGGTGATTTTATAGAAATGCCTTGATCCGATCTGTTGGTAATAACAGAAAAAACGAATGTTTCTGGCCATGTGAAGTTTAATAACTCTGCCCTTTTGAAGTGACCTGGAAGCATTTACATTTCACTGCAGATAATAACAAGGGTGAAAATTACATGATTCCTCGTCACAAAAATGTTCAGACCTTTTTTGCCTTGAGCCACTTTCACCTCTACAACAGTGACTTCAAAAATACTTCATTGGCTGTAAAGTGCTTTGAATGTCCTGCGCTGGTCAAACCTGCATCGCCCGTGTCCACACACGCTCTCACTTGCTCCTTTTCCCTTCCTCATGTTTCATAAGCCAACTGCTGAAAATACTTCCAAGCTGCTTAAACAGTGACTGTTTTTCTGTCCCTTGCCCTGTTTCACAGGTATGAGCGAACTGAATTTGTTACTTTCCACTAATCGGAGCCTGGGTGGAATCGCCGTGCCCACAGGTCAAGTGGCATCGGTGAGTCTCCCCTATCAGCTGATGGTACCAGTGATTTGCCAGCCGGTTCCTCCTACAGAATCTGCTGGGAACTCCATTCACAACTCCGGCCTGGTGCATCTCAGCTTACAGAATGTCAACCTGCTACCGACTGCCCAGCTTTTAATGGGCGGTGGCTCAGTGCCCACACCAACCAGAGCCAATTTGAGATCCTCCTCACCAGAGCAACAAATCTATTCTCTGCTCACTCAGGCCTCGCAAGAAGATCCTCCCAACAAAACTGAGCCACCCACTCTGCAGCCCAGCACTGTCAAACTCCAGGAACAGGTACGAGTTGTGGGGAAAGAGGTGCCAGCGACTGTAATGTTTAGTGTTACCACTTGGGCAGTAAGTGGCTGACAGGGTCCCAAATGTTACAGAACCCACACATACTTCATCCCATTGCATTGCAGCCAACACAGAAACTCCAGTTCCCTGTCCCATTGGTGAAGTGAAAATTCCCATTTATTTCAGTTCTTTGGGAATATGTTTGCAGAAAAATCAAAATGTTTGTTTTATTCCCGATGGGAGGTGGTAATACATATTTTGTTGTAATATTAAAAACAGAAAGCGCTGGAAATACTTGATGTCTGGCAGCATCTGTGGAGAGAGAAACAGAGTTAGTGTACCAGGTCGATGACTTTTGTGTCAGAACTCCTGAGTTCCTTTACAAAATAAACCATGTTGACTCTGTCCCATCCTGTTGTGATTTTCTAAGTTCCCTGTTACCCTGCCCCTAATAATAGATTCCAGCATTTCCCTGCTAACTGATGTCCGGCTGCTTCCTCTCTCTCCCTCCTGTCATGAACAGAGGAGTTACATTTGCAACCTCCCAATCTGCTGCGATTGTTCTAGAACCTAGGGAATTTTGGAAAAGAATAGCCAGCGCTTCCACTATCTCTGCAACTACTTCTTAAACCACCAGGCCCTGGGGATTTGTCACTTTCTGGTCCATTAATTCCTCCTCTAATTTTTTTCTCTCCTGATATTAATCACTTTAAGTTCCTCACTCTCATTAACCCCTTGGTTCCCAGTATTTCGGGTGTGTTTTTGTGTATTCCGTTGTGAAGATGGACACAAAATATGTCTTCTCCCATTTGCATCTTCCCAGTGTAATTTCTCCTCCGTCTTTAGGGACCCATATTTACTTTCACTCATCTCTTCCTTTTTTTGTACATACTGCTTTTTATATTTCTTGCTAGTTTGCTCTCATTTTATTTTCTGCCTCTTTCTCAATTTTTTCTGGTGTTTATAAAATTCACCTCTTTTTGAGATGCTCAGATCGTTAAGACTGCCTATTCCCACCTCCATAACCACCTCACCTGTCTCAGCTCAGCAGATATTGAAACCCTCATTCTTATAACCGTGACCTCTAGACTTGATTCCAATATTTTTCTCTTCAGGTTCTTATCCAATTCCTCACGTCACCATTGTTGCTTTTGTCAATGACCTTAAATCGGTGTCCCTCTAGTCTGCAATCCTTCCACCAATGGGAACTGTTTCTCCCAATCTCCAAACACTCATGATTTTGAATATCTCTATCAAATCTCCTCTCAACCTTCTCCTCTTCGAGGAAAACAAACTCCAGCTTCTGCAATCTATCCACGGAACTGAAGGTCCTCATCTTGCTAACCATTCCCATGGCTTTGTGTCAGATTTTGTCTTTAAACCCTTGCGAAGTGTCAGTGTCACTATCCAAATGCAAGTTCTTCTGTGTGGAAGAGTGTGTTTGAATATTACAGACACTGGTCATTTGCAGTGCTGGAAATGAAGACAAATCACATCTGTGATTGATTACCTGCTTAGAGGGAAGAAGGAACTTGCATTTATATAGAGCCTTTTACAACTTCAAGACATTATAAAGAGTTTTGAAGTCAGTGTGATAGTTTTAGAATGTTGTAAATAGGAACTTATGATTTCAGTCCATTCTTTGGAGTTCCTTACTCCAGAGAGAGTTATCCCACTACAGCATAAAGGCTCAGAAGGATGCTTTTTGGCCCATGGAGCTCATGCTGGCTCTCCGCAGAGCAGTCCAGTCAGTCCCACTCCCTTGCTCAGTCCCATAGCCCTGTAAGCTTATTTCTCTCCAGTGGCCATTCAACTTCCTTTTGAAATCATTGATCGTCTCTGCTTCCACCACACTCATGGGCAGGGAGTTCCAGATCATTATCACTCGCTTCCTCCCATTCCCACTGCTTCTCTTGCCCCAAATCATAAATCTGTGCCCCTAGTGCTTGTACCATCAGCTAATGGGAAGAGTTTTTCTTCGTCAACCCTATCTAAACCTGTCATCATCTTGTACACCTCTATCAAATCTCTCCTCAATCTCCCTGGCTCCAAGGAGAACTGCCCCAGCTTCTCCAACTGAACCTTGTAGCTAAGACCTCCCATCTCTGGAACCATTCTGGTAAATCTCCTCCACACCCCCTCAAGGACCCTAACATCCTCCTTAAAGTGTGGTGACAATACTCTAGTTAGGGCCTAACCAGAGCTTTATAAAGATTCAGCATAACTTCCTGCTTCTCTACTCAATGCTTCTATTCATGAAGCCCAGGATCCCATATACCTTGCTAACCACTCTCTCAATATGTCCTGCCATCTTCAAAGGTCGATGCACATGTACCCCCAGGTCCCTCTGACCCTGCACACTCTTTAGACCTGTGTCATTCAGTCTATATTGTCTCTCTCTATCCTTTCTGCTAAAATGCATCACCCCTCACTTCTCTGTATTAAATTCCACCTGCCACTTGTCTACCCATCCTGCTGGTATATCTATGTTCTGTTGCAGCCGTATGGTACCATCTTCACTGTCTGCCGCTCCTTCAAGTTTGATATCATCTGCAAATCTTGAAATTCTGTTCTGTATTCCCATATCCAAGTCATTTATATAAATCCAAAAAAAGCAGTGGTCCCAGCACTGAACCTTGATGAGCTCCTCTGTTCACCATCCTCCAGTCTGAAAAGCAGCCCTTCACCACAACTCGCTGCCCTTTTCTGCCCTTAAAACAATTTTTTAACCAAGCTGACACTGACCATCCTATTCCATCAGCCTCAATTTTGCTACCCAGCCTTTTATGTGGTACCTTATCAAATGCTTTCTTAAAATCCATATAGACAACATCCACTGCATTCCCTCCATCAACCTTCTCGGTTCCTTCATCAAAAATTCAATTGGATTAGTCAAGCGCATTCTGCCTTTCACAAGTCCGTGCTGACTCTGCTTCATTAACTCACCGAGTTCCTGGTGAATTTTCTCTGACTATTGTTTCTAAAACCTTACCCACCGTTGATGTTAAACTGACCGGCCTGTCGTTACTCGGACTGACCACACACCCTTTCTTGAATAAGGGTGTCACATTTGCCACTCTCAAATCCTCTGGATCCTCCCCCATATCTAGAGAAGATTGAAAGATTATGCCAAACCTTTCTGCTGTCTTTTTCCCACTTCCCTTAGCAACGTGGGTTACAAGACATCTGGACCAGGCCACTTATACGCTCCAAACGTAACCAGCTGTTTTTGTACTTCCTGCCTATCAATTTTCACCCCATCCATTACCTCCTGTCTCCACTTCGACCAATACTTTGTCAGTAAAGACTGATACAAAGTACTCATTAATTATTCTAGCCTTGCCCTGTGACTCTTAAGCATATATCATCCCTCTGTCCCTAATAGAACCCATTCCACCTCTTACTACCCACTTACTGTTTGCAAGCTGGTAGAAGATTTTTGGATTCCCTTATATGTTGGCTGTCGTTCTATTCTCATATTCCCTCTTTGCCTGTCTTATTTTCTTCTACTTTTCCCCTCTCAACCTATTGTATTTAACCTGGTTCTCATTTGAAGAACTTGCCTGACATGGATCATACATCCTCTTTTTGTTTCGATACATCATAACCTCTTTCTCCCTCATCACCCCAAGGAAGCCTCCCTGTTTGTGGCTCTCTTTGCTTTTGTTGGAATGTACCTTACCTGTACCCAAAGCATCTCTTTCTTAAAGATCATCCATTGCTCTGTTTAGTTTTTCTGTTAGTCTCTGTTCCATTTAACCCTAACTGGATCTCCAGTTGTTGAATATATTCAAGGCTGAGATTGTTAAATTTTTGGAAGTTGAGAGATAACGGGGATAGAGTGGGAAAGTGGGTTGAGGTAGAAGATCAGGAATGATGATATTGAGTGGTGGAGCAGACTCAAGGGGCTGGATGGCCTACTCCAGCTCCTATTTCTTATGATGCATGGGATTTATTTGGGAATAGAATTCTACACATGGTTTCTGTTTGTTTTCCAGTCGCTGATTCCGATAATACCTAAGGATGATCAGCAGCCATTTGCGGAAAGTTATTTCCGTACACCTGTTCCCACTGTGCAGGGCAAGAAGACGGAGGGGCTGCAGATGAAGCTAGCATCCCCAGCCCAGCGCAAGCTGGAAATTGAGAACAACGCGACAAAATAATGGATTTATAGCAACATCTTATTGACTCTTGTCAGCGGGAGATTAACAGCAGTTGGCGAAGGATGTCCGGATTGATAATGTTTACTCCAGTGGGAATGTAACTCGCCGATTTGTTTACATGCCTGGTCCACATGGAGTAATTGAGGTGAATGGGTGTATGTCTAAGACGTCCTGAAGCACTAAGGGTTTTCAATCATTTTCCTTTTTTTTCCTGCAGTTTATGGGAGAGGTTTTACAATAATGTTACAATTTACATTTTAATATATTACAATTGGCTGAACAATTCCGCGCAGGCAACTGGACTTATCTGGAGCCCAAAAACAGCAAACAGCTTTCAACATAAAGGTGTGAACTCTTATAGAGGTCAGGGAGAATGTAAAATAAACACTGGTTAACCACAACACAAAGAACTATCAGAATTCGATTAATAGCTCTTTATTATGTGAAAAAACTTTAAATGTAATTACAAGCGACATTAATGTGCGGCCCTATCACTGACGATGGTGGGCATTGGTAATGTGAGAGTCTTAAGTGACTGCAGAATACTGTGACTTGTATAATTGTACTGAATATTAATCCTTGTTGACTGGCAAGTTTCAATATCCCCGCCCCACCAGAAACCAATAGGAACAGTGAGAGCAAAGGGTTTCAAGTAACTATACTGGACAACACATTCACGGCCACAGCCTGGTGGGATCTTTAGTTTAAGAGCTGCAGCTAATCATTCACATTAACTTCAAAGCCATTTCCGATCCAATCTGTGGTCCCTAATTGTCCCAGAATCCTAGACTCTCCCCATCAATGCAAAAAAGCTGCATTCTTTCATTAAAAAAATATTTTCATTTTAATGAGATTGGGCCACAGTTTAACAACAAGGGGTCGCCCATTTAAAACGGAGATGAGGTGAAATTGTTTTCTCTGAGGGTTGTGAGTCTTTGAATATCTTTAAGGCAGAGGTGGATAGATTCTTGGTAAGCAAGGGGGTGATAGGTTATTGGGAGTAAGCGGGATGCAGATTTGAGGTTACTATCAGATCAGGCTCGAGGGGCCGAATGGCCTACTCCTCCTTATTTGTATGTATGAGTTAGCTATTGAAAAAGGTCTCCAATTTTCTAGCTATGCTCTTATACCACTAAAGGTTGCTCTCCGTTCCTCTAATGGTTTAGGATGTTGTTTTATTCCTTGTGGCCCTATGGAGGGAAGAATTGTTCTGAGTGGTAATTCTTTAAAATAACCAGCCCTCTGAATATGGACATAGCCTCTGGGGCCCACATTTAATGACCTTTGATGTTCCTCTTTCGATTTTTCCACAAATGAGGTGTTTTCCTAAACCCCTTTCATCCCAGGGAATACAATTCCGAATTAGACAACCTGGCGAAGAAGAAAAACAAGCTACTCTGAGCACTTGAGGTGGTTAGTCTGAGGGCCTAATTGATGGGAGTTGGAGAGTGGTCCAATATAAACTTGAGTCACCGTTTGGACACTCGCAGCCCATTGCATTCACATAGCAGCAAAAAGGAACAGTAATAGGTCATTCGATTAGATCACGATCTAACGGTCAGCTGCCATTTCGCTGCCTCTTATCTCTTGATGCCCTGAGCCAACAGAAACCTTCCTGACCTCCTGCCTTTAAGCTCTGATTCACATTCTTCAAATAAACTACACCGGGATAACGAGGAAGAAATAAGATTTTTTTTAAATGTATTCACAGGTGGTGGGTGTCGCTGGCACAGCCAGTATTTATTGCCCATCCCTGGCTTCCCCACGAGAATTTGGTGCTGAGCCATCTTCTTAAACAAAACGGAGAGACTTGCAAGCAATTGGAGGACAGTTTAGAGTCGGCCACATAGCTGTGGGTCTGGGGTCACGTGTAGTTCAGACCAGGTACGGAGGGCAGATTTCCTTCCCGAAAGGATGTTTGTGAACCGGATGGATTTTTACAAAATCCAAGTTTCCTGGTCACCATTTACTGAAACTAGATTTTTATTCTAGATTTATTTATTCAATTGCATTTGAATTTCCCAACTGCTGGTGGTGGGACTTGAACTAATGTCTCCAAATAATTAGTCGGGACCTTTTAGTCCAGTAACATGCAGAACCTCCTAAACATGTCAGCTCTTTTCAGTAGTTATGTAAACTTGGAATTGTCCTGCAGATGGCATGGCGGGGGTGGGGGGTTTAAAATAAACATTATAGCAAATAAAATGGCCTTGTATAAAATGTCCCTGTACTGGTTTATCTTATTATTGAAAATATATTTAAATAACAATTTGCACTCGTTATTTATGTCAGTGAGGATTAAGTGTAAATGATTCCTGCTGGCCGTTGGGACTCAATGCTTTCATACTGAGAGACCAGTGCAAATACATGACATCCCCTCCTTATCCTCCATACAGAATTGAGATACCTTACAATAGAAAGTTTTTATGAAGTGACTTTTAGCTCCCCTATTGGCAAATACTACTTTTTTTATTCATTCATGGGATGTGGGTGTCACTGGCTAGGCCAGCATTTATTGCCCATCCCTAATTGGGGATTTCAGAGTCAACCACATTGCTGCAGGTCTAAAGTCATGTAGATCAGACCAGATGAGGACAGCAGATAATGAACCAGATGGGTGTTTACAACAATCAGCAATGGTTTCATGGTCATCATTAGACTTTTTATTCCAGATTTTTGTTGGATTCAAATTTCACTGCCGTGGTGGGATTTGAACCCCAGCCCCTGGACAATTACCCTGGGTTTTTTGGAATACTGGTCCAATGACAATACCACACTGCCGCTGCCTCCCCTGATAATATATAACTGTGCTGTAAGATTCAATAATATTGACCAGAAATTTCCAGGTTAGTCTGTATTACTCTGAGTTCCAGTGGTCTCTTGTGTTCCTGGCTTTGTGAGGGATAACATTGAGACTCTAGCCCCATGAATTCACACTGGAAAGTACTGACGTGGATGTTTGGTGAGGACTGGTGCAGGTTTTGTTCCCACCCTGGTCCAGTAACTGCTATGCATGTCTTATCCCAACACCCAGGTGAAGAATGGCCATTGGAAGAGGTGTTGGTGAGGTGGTGGGTTAGTAAAGCACTACCCCCATCAATTAGTGCTGTCGGGAGAGAATGAGCGCATAGGAGTATACCATACAACCTCTTAAGCCTGCTCCTCCATTCAATACGATCACTGCTGATCCTCTACATCAATTCCACCTTCCTACCTGATCCCCATAACCCTTAACTCCCTTTGCTGAAAAATCTAGCAATTTCCGTCTTGAATATACTCAATGATGGAGCTTCCATAGCTGTCTGAGGTAGAGAATTCCAAAGATTCACAACCCTCTGAACAAATTTCTCCTCATCTCAGTCCTAAATAATTGAAGTCTTATTTAAGAGTGTGGCCTGTGTTCTAGAACGTGGGATGGTGCAGTGGAGTAATAGATTCAAACAGTCTTATTTTAACAGTGCCTTTCGATTCATGTGTAAGTGATGCCTGTAATGGCTCCCTATGTATTTCCCCCTTTCTTTCCCCCTGTTCAAAAGAATGTTGAGTTATTTTACAATCAGACCTGATCTGCAGTGACAAACTCTTCACGCCTTTAGGTTTGATGATATAGTAAACATGGGAACAAGGGGAAGTCATTCAGCACCTCGAACCTGCTCTGCCAATCAGTTAGATTGTGGCTGACCTTCCTTACTTGAATTCAATTTACCCATCTTTGCTCATTTAATCCCTTCATTACAGTGATTATCCAACAAAAAATCTGTTGATCTCAACCTTAAATTTCAGTGTCCTCCTGCCCCCACCAACATCGGTAGCCTCCTGTAGGGGACAGCACACCAACTGTGGCCTTGTTTGACCTGCACTTTCTTGGGTCCTTAAACTTTTACTTTTGCAGAGGCAAGAGAGCAGAATAGACTTTCTGCCCATTTGCTGCTGATGTACTTGACCCCCATTTGTAATCTTGGGTCTGGCCCCTCTGCGGCACTTGTTCTGATGGGGGGGGGGTGAGGCGTTTTGCAATGGCATCTTGGAGTGGCCCCCACTCCTCCTGATCTGGGAGGGAGGGATTTTTGGCAGTGGTATTATCTTGGGACTGTATTAGGGTCCCCCTGCCAGAATTGCTGGGAATTTAGTTGCCTGTGCGTCACTGAAACCCCTCCCTCCCCTAAGAATTTTGGGGGCCAGTATCTTTGTGGTTAAAGTGGGTCCTAAGTCGTGTTTTGGGGAAGAAGAACGAAGTCAGTCGCATAGACTTTATCCATTCATAAGTGAAAATATCAAATTATGATACTTGACAGTTTTTAAAACTTGTTTACATTGTAATACATACAAAGATGGTGCTGTTTTTGTATTTAAATGCTGGATTCTTTTAATTTTGATGCTGCTCACTGCAATGGATGTATGTGCACCTGCTAGTTTGTTAAATTAGTATTTCCTATTTCTTCAAATTGTTTTTAAACTCTTTCCACCATGTTGTTGTGATGAGGTTTGTATATGGAGAGATCTTTGTACTTCTGGAATGGTTAGTGATGGATGATATGATAAAGTTGTTGTTTTCTGGTCATTTCATCGTTTTGTCTGTGCTACAAATGTCATCAAAGCCCAGAAGTTCTGGGAGAGAAATGACCTCGATGTACAAACCGGAACCTCCTCACTCAGTTCCTCGATGCACATTCCTGCCGAGGGTGCAGATCCTGAGGAAAGTGATCATTGAGTGTGATTGGCCGAGACATTTACACTTTGAAGTGTCCTTTTTTTAAAAACAATACCAGCCCTTGAACTGATTGTTGCTGGGTTATCAGTTGATGGGAAATATCCTGTAATTTCTTACCCTTCACTTCAATGTTGTCACATGGTCATTCACAAGGAGGGATCACACGACTAGTGAAATATTTGATGGGGAGCGTATGGTGTGAGGACTGTCACCAGGTTCATCCCAAATTTTCTTAGCTTTTGATTCCACAGTATGTGGGCATCACTGGCAAGGCCAGCTTTTGTTACCCATTCCTAATTGCCCCTTGAGAAGGTGGTATTTGCCCACATCCAGTCCATGTGGTGTAGGTGCACCCACAGTGCTGATGGGGAGTGAGTTCCAGGATTTTGGCCCAGCGTCAGTGAAGGAACGGTCGATATATTTCCAAATCAGGATGGTGAGTGACTTGGAGGGGAACTTCCAGGTGGTGGTGTTACCATGTGCCTGCTGCCCTTGTCCTTCTAGATGGTAGTGGTCATGGGTTTGGAAGGTGCTGTCAAAGGAGCCTTGGTGAGTTGCTGCAGTGCATCTTGTAGATGGTACACACTGCTGCTACTGTGCGTCGGTGGTGGGGGGAGTGAATGTTTAAGGTGGCAGATGGGGTGCCAATCAAGCGGACTGCTTTGTCCTGGATGGTGTCAGGGTCTTAAGTATTGTGGGAGCTGCACTCATCCAGGCAAGTGGAGAATATTCAATCGCACAGCTGAAGATGGTTGGACCTAGGACACTACCCTGAGGAACTTCTGCAGTGATATCCTGGAGTGACTGACCTCCAACAACTACAACCATCTTACTTTGTGCTAGGTATGACTCTAACCAGTGGAGAGCTTTCCCCCTGACTCCCATTGACTCCAGTTTTGCTAGGGCTCCTTGATGCCACACTTGGTCAAATGTGGCCTTGATATCAAGGGCAGTCACTCTCACCTCAGCTCGGGAGTTCAACTCTTTTGTCCATGTTTGAACCAAGACTGTAATGAGGTCAGGAGCTGAGTGGCCCTGACAGAACCCAAATTGGGCATCAGTGAGCAGGTTATTGCTAAGAAAGTGCCGCTTGATAGCACTGTTGATGACCCCGTCCATTACTTTACTGATGATGGAGAGTAGACTGATGGGTAATTGGCTGGGTTGGATTTGTCCTGCTTTTTGTGTACAGGACATACTGGGCAAGTTTCTACATAGCCGGGTAGATGCCAGTGTTGTAGCTGTACTGGGACAGCTTGGCTAGGGGCTGCAGAAAAATAGACTTAAAGGCTCATTCTTATCCAAAGATGTATCTCAAAAAGTACAAATTACTCAACTACAGGCCACATCATTATGTTTAAAGTTGTGTTCAATAGTATTTGTCAAATAATTTATGCTTCACGATTCCATTGAATTGTAAATAAATATTTTGGTCGATTTCATTGCCCTCGTTTAATATTCTGCCATTTCTGAAGAGAGTGTAACTCGTGCAGTGATGTCCTGGAATTACATCCTGAAGTTCAGGGTCAGAGCTGTCAACTGAACAGAACAAGCGCTTATCTTTCTATGGGATGTGGGTGTCTCTGGCCCATCCCTAATTGCCCTTGAGAGGGTCATTCACTCATTGAACATGTGTATCACTGGCAAGGCTCACATTCATTGCCCATCCCTCTCAGACTCCAAACTGCCACACAGACAATAAATCATCTTGAAATGCTGTCATTGTTTGCTGGGTTCACACATCAGTTATTTTGGACAAAAAATTTTGAACATCACATCATGTGTTAGCCTTGGCTTAGTTAGTAATGCTTTTGATTCTGAGTCAGAAGGCGGTGGGTTCAAAAATGATGCCAGGAGTTGAGCAGATAATTGATTTAAGTGGACACAGAGGTTGTTTCCCCTGGCTGGGGAGTCTAAAAGCTCAGGATAAGGGGTCAATTATTTAGGAGTTCTTGTTTTATTCATTCACGGGATGTGGGCTTCACTGGCTGGGCCAGCATTTATTGCCATCTCTAATTGCCCTTGAGAAGGTGGTGGTGAGCTGCCTTCTTGAACCGCTGCAGTCCATGTGGTGTAGGTACACCCACAGTGCTGTTAGGGAGGGAGTTCCAGGATTTTGACCCAGCGACAGTGAAGGAACGGTGATATATTTCCAAGTCAGGATGGTGAGTGACTTGGAGAGGAACTTCCAGGTGATGGTGTTCCCATCTATCTGCTGCCCTTGTCCTTCTAGATGGTAGTGGTCATGGGTTTGGAAGGTGCTGTCTAAGGAGAAGAGAAGGCTGAGAGGAGATTTGATAGAGATGTTCAAAATCTTGGGTGGTCTGGACAGAGTAGAAAGGGAGAAACTGTTCCCACTCGTGAAAGGATTGAGAATGAGAGGACACAGATTTAAGGCAACTGGCAAAAGAAACAATGGTGGCATGAGGGAAAACATCTTAACGCAACGAGTGGTTATGATCTGGAAGTCTCTGCCCGAGAGTGTGATGGACGCAGGTTCAATTGTAACTTACAATAATAATCCAATTCCATTTTGAAAGAGAAAAACTTTTCAGGGGTACAGAGAGAAGGTGGGAGAGTGGGACAAGGTGAGGTGTTCTTACAGAGAACTGACATACAAAATACTTTACAGTGAAAGGAGTACTTTCTGAAGTGTAGCCACTGCTGTAGTGTAGGAAAGGTGACAGCCAATCTGTACACAGCAAGATCCCACAAACAGCAATGTGATAATGGCCAGATCATCTGTTTTTATGAATTGATTGAGGGATAGAATTGGCCAATATACAGATGAGATCTCCTGTGCTCTTCAAAACAATGTCATGGGATTGCTCACACCTACCTGAGAGGGCAGACATTCAACATTCATCATCTCTTCCAAAAGATAGTACATCTGACAGCACCATTCTCACTCAGTACTGCACTGGAGTAGCGGGGGGCAGGCTGGCATACTGGTAATGCCACGGGACCAGTAATCCAGAGGCCCAGGCTAATGCTCTGGGTACATGGGTTCAAATCTCACCATGGCAGCTGGAAGTATAAAGCTAGTCTCAGTAATGGTGACTATAACAACTATCATCAATTGTTGTAAAAAATCTATCTGGTTCACTAATCAATGAATGAAATCTACCATCCTTACCCTACATGTGACTGACTCCAGGCCAACAGCAACGTGGTTGACATTTTACTGCCCCCTGAAATGGCCCAGTAAGTCGCTCAGTTCAAGGGTAATTCGGGATGGGCGTAATATGCTGCTCATGCCCAAATCGCAAGAGATAAATAAAAATAAAACAGCCTAAAGATAATAAATAGGTGGAGTAGACCATCTAGCCTGCCAAACCTGCTCTGCTATTCAAAACGATTCAACTCCACTTTCCTGCCTATTCCCCAATATCTCTTGCTTTCTGGAGAGGCCTGGAGGGGTTGGTTGGCTGGAATGTGATGCCGAGTGATGCCATTGGTATGGGATCAATCCCCAGACGGGCTGTGGTAAGTTGTGGAGGCCTGTCTCCTCACCGTGCCCCTCAGGCTATAGAACCAATTGTCTATCTCTCTAATGGAGGGAGATGCCTATGGAACTGTGTGGACTATGGCTAATTTGCTTAGCGGAGACCCCAAAAATCTGTTCATCCCAGCCATAAATCTATTTAACCTAGGCCCTCTGGGGTAGAGAATTCCAAAGATTCACAACCCTTTGAGTGAATTTCATCTCATCTCAGTTCTCTCATCTCATTCCACAACCAACGGATCAGATCTAAGCTCTGCAGTCCTGCCACATCCATTCGTGAATGTGGTGGACAATTAAACAACTTACTGGAGGAGGAGGCTACACAAATATCCACATCCTCAATGATGGAGGAGCCCAGCACATCAGTCCATAAGATAAGGCTGAAGCATTTGCTACAATCTTCAGCCAGAAGTGCCGAGTGGATGATCCATCTCAGCCTCCTCCGGAGGTCCCCAGCATCACAGATGCCAGTCTTCAGCCAATTCGATTCACTCCACATGCTATTAAGAAATGGCTGAAGGCACTGGATACTGCAAAGGCTATGGGCCCTGACAACATTCTAGCAATAGTACTGAAGACTTGTGCTCCAGAATTGCCAAGCCCCTAGCCAAGCTGTTCCAGTACAGCTACAACTCTGGAATCTACCCAGCTATGTGGAAAATTACCCTGAGCATTAACCTGGGTGTCTGAAATGCTAGCCCAGTGACAATACCACTATGCCACCGCCTCCCCTATATTTTGCCATCCCTCCTCTGTCGCTGGGTCAAAATCCTGGAACTCCCTCCCTAATAGCACTGTGTGTGTACCTACACCACATGGACTGCAGCGGTTCAAGAAGGCAGCTCACCACCACCTTCTCAAGGGCAGTTAGGGATGGGCAATAAATGCTGGCCCAGCCAGCGAAACCCACATCCCGTGAAAGAATTATAAAAAATATTTTCTGCAGTCTCATTAATGGCTTATTCAGGAATTATAGACCAGTCAGCATAACATCATTGGAAGGAAAAATAATGGAATCCCTACTAAAGGAGAGAATACAAGGTCCAGAAATGAGGAATATAATAATGAATACATAGGTTAATATTTGATATTTAAGAAGGCAAATGGAATATAAAAGGAGGGAATGAAAGCAAAATACAGCAGATCCTGGAAATCTGAAATAAAAACACAAAATGCTGGAAAAACTCAGCAGGTCTGTGGAGAGAGAAACAGAGTTAACGTTTCGAGTCCGTGTGACTTCTTCAGCTCATTTTCTGTTTTTATAAAAGTAGGGATATTTAGCTACAGTTGTACAGGGTGTTGCTGAGACCACATCTGGAGTACTGCGTACAGTTTTGGTCTCCCTTATTTAAGAGAGATTATAATTGCATTAGAAGCAGTTCACAGAAGGTTCACTAGGCTGATGCCTGGGATGGGGGTGGTGAGGGGTTATCTTATGAGGAAAGGCTGGACAGGCTGGGCCTGTATCCATTGGAGTTTAGAAGAATGAGAGGTGATCTTATTGAAACATATAAGATCCTGAGGGGCCTTGACAGGGTGGATGCTGAGAGGATGTTTCCCCGTGTGGGTGAGACTAGAACTAGGGGAACACAGTTTAAAAATAAGGGGTCTCCCAATTAAGATGGAGATGAGAAGAAATTTTTCCTCTCAAAGGGTCTTGAGTTTGTGGAACTCTCTTCCCCAGAGAGTGGTGGAGGCGGGGTCATTGAATATTTTTAAGGCAGAGGTAGATAGATTCTTGACTAACAAGGGAGTCAAAGGTTATGGGGGGTTAGGTGGAATGTGAGGTTGAGGTCACAATCAGATTATCCATGATCTTATTGAATGGTGGAGCAGACTCGAGGGGCTGAATGGCCTACTCCTGCTCCTCATTCTTATGTTCATACATTTTGTATGAATAATCAGCATGGATTCATGATCAACCTTTCTGAATTTTTTGAGGAGGTTAACAGAGAGAGTAGATAATGGTAATGCAGCAGATATAATTTATCTGGATTTTCAAAAGGCTTTCATCAGGGTTCCCCATAATGGACTAATAGTCAGAGAATGTGGAGTCAGAGAATGAGTGGAAGAATGGATTTCTGGCTGACTTCAGGACAGAAAGCAGAGAGTGGGAATAAAGCAAACTGGAGTCAATGGGAATCAGAGGGAAACTCTCCACTGGCTGGAGTGATACCCAGCACAAAGGAAGATGGTTGTGGTAAAAGCAAAATACCGTGGATGCAGATGCTGGAAAAACTCAGCAGGTCTGACAGCATCTGTGGAGAGAAAGACAGAGTTAATGTTTCAAGTCCGTAGCTAAACGCTGGCTCTGAAGAAGAGTCATAGTCTTCAGAGCCAGCGTTTAGCTACGGACTCGAAATGTTAACTCTGTCTTTCTCTCCACAGATGCTGTTAGACCTGCTGAGTTTTTCCAGCAGTTTTTGTTTTTGTTTCAGGTTTCCAGCATCCTCGGTATTTTGCTTCAAGCCAGGGGATCAACCCTGGTTCAATGAAGAGTGCAGGAGGGCATGTCAGGAGCAGCACCAGGCATACCTAAAAATGAGGTGTCAACCTGGTGAAGCTACAACACAGGACTACTTGCATTCCAAACAACATAAGCAGCAAGTGATAGATAGAGCTAAGCGACCCCACACCAACGGATCAGATCTGAGCTCTGCAGTCCTGCCACATCCAGTCATGAATGGTGGTGGACAATTAAACAATGCACAGGAGGAGGAGGCTCCACAAATATCCACATCCTCAATGATGGAGGAGTCCAGCACATCAGTGCAAAAGATAAGGCTGAAGCATTTGCTACAAGCTTCAGCCAGAAGTGCTAAGTGGATGATCCATCTCGGCTTCCTCCAGAGGTCCTCAGCATCATAGATGCCAGTCTTCAGCCAATTTGATTCACTCCACATGATATCAAGAAACGGCTGAAGGCACTGGATACTGCAAAGGCTATGGGCCCTGACAATATTTCGGCAATAGTACTGAAGACTTGTACTCCAGAACTTGTCGCACCCCTAGCCAAGCTGTTCCAGTACAGCTACAACATTGGACACTAACTGACTATGTGGAAAATTGCCCAGGCATGTCCTGTACACAAAAAGCAGGACAAATCCAACCCAGTCAATTACCGCCCCATCAGTCTACTCTCCATCATCAGTAAACGAATGGAAGGGGTCATCAACAATGATATCAAGTGGCACTTGCTTAGCAATAACCTGCTCACAGATGCTCAGTTTGGGTTCCGCCAGGGCCACTCAGCTCCTGACCTCATTACAGCCTTGGTTCAAACATGGACAAAAGAGCTGCACTCCCAAGGTGAGGTGAGACTGACTGCCCTTGACATCAAGGCAGCATTTGACTGAGTGTGGCATCAAGGAGCCCTAGCAAAACTGGAGTCAATGGGAATCAGGGGGAAAACTATCTACTGGTTGGAGTCATACCCAGCACAAAGGAAGATGGTTGTGGTCATTGCAGTCAGTTATCTCAGCTCCAGGACATCACTGCAGGAGTTCCTCAGGGTAGTGTCCTAGACCCAACCATCTTCAGCTGCTTCATCAATAACCTTCCTTCCATCATAAGGTCAGAAGTGGGGATGTTCGCTGATGATTGCACAATGTTCAGCACCATTCGCGACTCCTCAGATACTGAAGCAGCCCATGTCCAAATGCAGCAAGACATGGACAATATCCAGGCTTGGGCTGACAAGTGGCAAGTAACATTCACACCACACAAGTGTCAGGCAATGACCATCTTCAACAAGAGAGAATCCAACCATCACCCATTGATGTTCAATGGCATTACCATCACTGAATCCCCCACTATCAACATCCTGTGGGTTACCACTGACCAGAAACGAAACGAGGCTAACCATATAAATACTGTGGCTGCAAGAGCAGGTCAGAGGCTAGGAATCCTGCAGAGAGTAACTCACCTCCTGACTCCCCAAAGCCTGTCCACCATCTACAAGGCACAAGTCAGGAGTGTGATGGAATACTCTCCACTTGCCTGGATGAGTGCAGCTCCCACGACACTCAAGAAGCTCAACATCATCCAGGACAAAGCAGCCCGCTTGATTGGCACCACATCCACAAACATTCACTCCCTCCACCACTGATGCACAGTAGCAGCAGTGTGTACCATCCACAAGATGCATTGCAGAAACTCATCAAGGCCCCTAAGACAGCACCTTCCAAACCCACGACCACTAGAAGGACAAGGGCAGCAGATAGATGGGAACACCACCACCTGGAACTTCCCCTCCAAACCACCCACCATCCTGACTTGGAAATATATCACCGTTCCTTCACTGTTGCTGGGTCAAAATCCTGGAACTCCCTTCCTAACAGCACTGTGGGTGTACTTACACAATATGGACTGCAGCTGTTCAAGAAGGCAGCTCACCACCACTTTCTCAAGGGTAATTAGGGATGGGCAATAAATGCTGGCCTAGCCAGCGAAGCCCACATCCTGTCAATGAATAAATAAAAATGTTGCCGGTGGGAAGGGGTATTCCACAGGGATCAGTGCTGGGACTACCTCTCTTCACAGTTTACATTAACGATTTGGACTTTGGAATAAAAACTACAATTTCTAAATTCACAGATGACATGAAATCGGGGTGGCTACAGGAGATCTGCAACAAATTCAGGAGAATAATAAACTTACAGAATGGGCAAATAATTGGCAAATGAAGTTGAACACAGATAAATATGAGGTAGTACATTTCAGCAGGAATAGGGAGGTCATGTATTACTTGGAGGGTGAGTCCGGGTGAGGTAGAGGAAAAAAGGGATTTCAGAGTACAAATACATCAATCAGTAAATGTTGTGCCACAGGAAGTTGAGGATTGTATAAGATTAAAAGAAAAGGCTTATAAAGTTGCCAGAAGTTGCAGTAAACCTGAGGATTGGGAGGGTTTTAGAATACAGCAAAGGAAGACCAAGAAAGGGAGAATAGAATATGAATGCGATCAAGCAAAAAACACAAAAACAAACTGTAAAAGCTTCCATAGGTTTGTAAAAAGGAAGCGTTTGGCTAAGACAAATGTGGGTCCTTTGCAGGCAGAGTCAGGAGGATTTATTATGGGGAAATAGAGAAATGGCAGAGAAGCTAAAAGGTTATTTTGTGTCTGTTTTCACTGAGGAAGATACAGGAAATCTCCAGATTTAGAGATCCAGGAGTCTAGGGAGAATGAGGAGTTGAAGGAAATTAGTATAAGTAAGAAGGCTGTATTGGAGAAATTAATGGGACTAAAAGTTGATAAGTCCCTGGGACCTGACATTCGGCATCTCAGTGTTGAAAGAGGTTGCTATAAAGATAGTGGATGCATTGGTGATCATTTTCCAAAATTCTATAGATTCTGGAATGGTTCCTGAAGATTAGAAGGTAGTAAATGTCACCCCTCTATTTAAGAAGGGAGGAAGAGTAAAAACAGGGAATTACAGACCTGTTAGCCTTACATTAGTAGTAGGGAAAATGCTAGAATCTATTATAAAGGGTGTGATAAATGGACACTTGGATAATCATAATCTGATTGGGCATAGTCAGCATGGATTTACAAATGGGAAATCATGTTTGACAAACTTATTGGAGTTTTTTGAGGATGTTACTAACAAAATTGATAAAGGGGAGTCGGTGGACGGAGTGTACTTGGATTTTCAGTAGGCTTTCGATAAAGTCCCCCACATGAAATTGATTAGCAAAATGAAAGCACATGGGATAGGAGGCAATGTACTGGCAATAGACTAAGGATTGGCTAACAGGCAGAAAACAGAGAGTAGGAATAAACGGGTCATTCTCGTGTTGACAGGCTGTGACTAGTGGGATACCACAAGGATCAGAACTTGGGCCCCAGCTGTATATATATATATATATATAATATATATCAATGATTTGGACGTGGGAACCAAATGTAATATTTCCAAGTTCGCGGATGATACCAAGCTAGGCAGGAACATGTGTTGTTCAGAAGATGTAAAGCAGCTATAGAAGGATTTGGACAGACTTAGTGAGTGGGCAAGAACATGGCAGGTGGAATATAATGTGGAAAAATGTGAGGTTATCCACTTTGCTAGAAGGAACAGATTTCCTAAAATGTATTTCCTAAATGATAAGAGATTAGAAAGTGTAGATGTACAAAGGGACCTGGGTGTCCTTGTTCATAAGTCACTGAAAGCTAACATGCAGGTGCAGCAAACTATTAAGAAGGCTAATGGAATGTTAGCCATTATCGCAAGAGGATTTGAATACAGGAGTAGTGAAGTCTTGCTTCAATTGTATAGGAGTTTGCTAAGACCGCATCTGGAATACCATGTGCAGTTTTGGTCCCCTTATCTTAGGAAAGGTATTATTACCATAGAGGGAGTGCAACAAAGGTTCTCCAGACTTGTTCCAGGGATGGCGGGACTGTCTTATGAAGAGAGATTGGGGGAACTGGGTCTGTATTCGAAACAGGGTTTCGAAGAATGAGAGGTGATCTTATTGAAACCTACAAAATACTTAAAGGAATAAACAGGGTAGATGCAGGTAAGATGTTTCCCCTGGTTGGGGAGTCTAGAACCAGGGGACACAATTTCAAAATAAGGGGGAAGCCACTTGGGACCGAGATGAGGAGAAATTTCTTTACTCAGAAGGTTGTGAATCTTTGGAATTCTCTACCCCAGAGGGCCATGGAAGCTCAGTCATTGAGTATGTTTAAGGTAGAGATTGATAGATTTCTGATTAACAATAACATAAAGTGTGGGTAAAAGGCATTGAAGTGTTCGATCAGCCATGATCGTATTGAATGGCGGAGCAGGTTCGACGGGCTGAATGGCCTTCTCCTGTTCCTATGTTCCACAGGTTAACCAGACCATAAAAAAAAGCAAACCAAGCCCTATACTTTATTTCTAGAGGGATAGAATTGAAAAGTAGGGAAGTGATACTAAACCTATATTGATCCTCGGTTAGACCCACACTTAGAGAGTCCTGTGTGTAGCTCTGGTCACTATATTATAAAAATGATACAGAGGCACTGGAGAAGGTGCAGAGAAGATTGACAAGGATGGTACCAGGAATGTACTGGTATAATTATCAGGAAAAGATTGACAGACTGGGTCTCTTTCTGAGAGAGAGAGCCAAAAGAAGCAAAAATATTATCAATGTATAAGCTGGCAAGGGTTTCAATGCCTCTCGCGTGCCAGACTCAAAAGGCAGGATCTCTGAATGAGGGCAGAAATAAATGGTTTGCATTAATAGGGCTGTATAAAGAGAGAGATTGCAGCTCAAAGTGTGTTCTGAACTGGGTCCAAATCTTAAGTGACTGTCTAACAATAGGGTTTGAAGAAAAGTGACTGGCTGAGAAAGGAGTGGAAGAGCACAACAGAGCAGGCAGAGATTTGGATTGACAGCAGGCTGCTTCCAAATGTACCCTTGCGAAACTAGTTGAGTCCGAATGAAGCCAAAAAGGAATATTAGGGATATTAGCAGGCCAATATTAAAACTGAAAATTTGGCAGTGCTAAACCACCTAAATGCTTGGGATTTCGTAGGAAAACTTTACTATTTCAGGATGTTTTCTTATTCCAAATAAAGGAAGAAATTAACTGGCCTATTGCAACAAAAGAATGTTTTGGAATAAACAACTGAAATAAGTATAGAAATTTTGGCAAAATATTCATCTTTACAGAATTTCTACAACCAACTAAAGAAAGATATAAACTAGAGCAATGTGTTAAGTCCTTTTTCAGTATAGAAATCACATTAATTGTCTGGCACAATTCCCTTTCCTAATGAATTGTTAGATGTATGTATTTTAAATAAATGTGTAATATATAAATATAAATGATGAATTGTTAAATACACTGCTTTCACTATCTCTTCCCTAATTTCTTTCAATGTATGTTCATGCAATCCATCAGGACCTGGGATTATTCTCTCTAACGTTGATTAGTTTATCAATTAACTGCTGATTTCTGTCTTAAATATTTCTATATTTTTTGATCTCTTGTTGTAATGACACGTCCACCATTTTAGTCTCTGTGGCAAAGTAACTATTCAATATTTCTGCTATTTTGTTACCGTTGCCTATAAGTTTATCACGTGTATCCTTTAGTAATCCTGTCCCTAACCTGAGGTTTCATTATTTTCTGTCTGTAGAGTAATTTAAATTCCTTGTTAATTTAATTTTATTGTTTCTCTTTGTCTTTCTAATTGTTTTTTTTTTTATTTCTTCCCTAATCCTGTTGCATATGCCCTTTCATTATTCTCTCCTTTTTCTATTTACTCGGTGTCTGCCTTTTTCTTTCATTTTAATTTTGCCCTTATTTCTTTATTGATCCCCAGTGTGTGGTAACCGGCTGGTTTGTTTTTGATGGGATATGTTTCTCCTGAATGTTCTTGATGATTGTTTTAAATAGTTTTCACTGTTGTTCTGTACTTTATTGGTACGCCTTCTCTAGTTCCATTCAAATCCCCTCAAAATCAGCTTAATTCTAATTTGTTACTTTGGTCTGAGTCTTGCCTGTGTCCTGCCCAAATACTTAGCTGAAGGCTTATTACCTAGCTGTTTCCCTACACGTGCTTCTCTTCTATGGTTCATTTCTCATTTCTAGATCTACATGTTCCCTCTCTTGTTGGCTTTTTTTTGTATGCACTCAGTAAAACCGAGTCCTGCATATATTGTAAAACTCCATTCTTTCTAACCCTTTTCGCTACCTCTTCTTGCCAGTTTATTTGAGGGTGGTTAAAATTTTCCATGGTTATTATTCTGCGTCCCACTTCACGCATTTGCTTCTGTGTTTTTCCTCCACCTCCTTTCCACCATTAGGTGGTCTGGAGTTTATTCCTATTACTGTGATCAATCCTGATCTTTTCTTTCAATCCAGGTGAATTCTCATTCTAACATTCAGCTGTCATTGTTATGTTCCCGCTCTCTTCTTCCTCCCTGATTCTTTCTAATTATGTCATGTAACATTTAACTGTAGCTCCCATCTTTCAGAGATTCCTCACCATGGATTATTACCTCCAGTTTGTCTCATGTTATTTGGGTGCTTTGTATGTTGCTATATAGGCAGTTTATTTTGTCTAGAATAGTTGTTCCTTTTATTTTACTTTTAACAGTTCTTTTATTCTTTTATTTTATAACCCTATTTGTTCTCCGACCATTTATTACCCTTGTTCCTTACCTTGGTCTCATCTTGACTCTCAAACTCTTTTAAAGAGGAACAAACTTAAACACACATAAGATTGCAATTACACAGTTATAACAGTTCGCAAAATTTCTACTTAACCAGACTCCCAACTACACACCTCCTTTGAGGCAACAGTCCAAACAGATTCCAAATTTATAAAGTCATCCAGCAATTACCACAAGCACCCACTGGACAATGGACTCCCAAAGGCTTTTAACACAACTTTGGTTAGTGGAACAACAAACTTCTGCAGGATGGCTAGAGACCTTTCCGCCAAGTCTGTTTCACACGGTCACACCTCACACAGACTTCTACCCTTCTTTAAATATATTTCTCCCTTTTTGATCTGTAAATCTGTTACTTTTCCCAGAAGATAAAAATCTTTCATGTTAACATTACGGCCAGCACTTTTGGGAAAAGTAAACGTAATACCTTTGCTTTATTTATCTTGCCAGTTGTAAGTATTTTCCATGCCCCTCAAGGGACATCACCATTCACTCTCACACTCACCATCATTGTCCTCATCCCATCCATGGGATCACTCACTACCCACACATGCCAGGCATACTTATCATCTGGCCTGGCAGGCATCCTGCTTACACTCTCCCCAACTCTATCCATGCAGGACAAACTGGCACACAATAAGAAGGAGAGGTCACAGACCGGTGGAGGAATGCCTGAAATCAAAGCAGAGCCATCCAGCTGGCCAGCGAGGATCTGGACCGGTCCTGTGCTGACGGTGACATCGGCAATGCTGTACCAAGTGAGGATCCAGCAGTGCAACATCCATCAGACACCCAGGCTGTGAGTGATGTGTCCTCTTTCACAGGCCACTGCCACGGACTAATTATCTCCCCTCGCTTTCGTAGGCACATCTGCCAAACAGCCGACAGAGTCCATGACCCAGGGCCTCCAATCAAGCCCCGAAGGAACCTCTGAAGAGGAATCTGCTGAAACCCTTCCTGAAGTCCCGTCACAGCCTCACCCACACCCTCCACCAACTCAGAGACACACACCTCAGTGGGACCTAGTTTTAGAGTAGCCTCGGGATCACAATCTGATAAACACATCGCACTGTCTGATCCACGGCAGATTAGGGACTTCCCAGGTTTGTGGCACTCGGAGGACTGCAGGAGGTGAGAAATCTGTTGAGTCCAAGTCAGATGAGGAGCCTCTGGACTCAGTCATAGCTCAGTTGCTGGAGCTGCAAAGGCAAGTTCGGGAGCATCAGGTAGGGATGTCCGCTGCACTCCTCAGATTGCAAGGCATGATTGAGGAGTGCGTCCACCTTTGGGCTGAGGTGATAGCGCCGGCATTGCAATGCACCGAGGTAAATAATGGCAGAATGGCAGCTGCCATTGAGACCTTGGTCCAGGACATTGGCCCTACACTGCTGCACGTGCTGAACTCCATCGCTGTTGCCATAGTTGGCCTCCAACACTGTGTTCGCAAGAGGGGTGTGGGGCAGCCCAATCTCACTCCAGCTACCTGTTCTCCTCAAGGAGTCAGCCAGGGGCCCTCGGGCACCCATAGGGAGGAGGATCAGCAGGTGCGCACTCCGGGGCCATCCACCCAGGTGACTCCGGGAGTGTCCGGCCCATCTGACTCCCATCTTCCTGTGACCTCCGCAGATCCAGCTTCACAGGCCGAGGAAGGTGACACTGCCACACAGCAGGACCCCGAAAGCAGGCCAGGGCCCTCCAGGTCTCGGCCCTCCAGAGGACGCCCGCCAAAGTCATCACAGACAGGGCGTCACAGTCAGCAGGCTGCCTCCACCCCTACTGTGGATGTCTGGGGAGCACCAAGACATAGCGGCAGGGTTAGGAAAGTTCAGCAGATGTAGCTTTTTTTTTGTTACAAAACAAATAAACTAAATTAACAAAATCAGGGACAAAGGTTGCTTAGCCTGGCCACGTGTGTTGATCACTTGTACATAATGTTCACTATTGTCAATAAACTCCCGAGAATGTCTCCCTGTCTGTGGCTCCTTGTTCTGATGAGCAGTGTTCGTGTCACTCAGATGTGAAACCTTTCTGCACCAGATAAAGGCAGGTGTCTCAGTCCAGGGCCTCTTCCCTGTGTCTGTGCAACCTTCCCAGCACACTGATGGTCTTCACTGTCACTGGTCACAGCAGACATGCCTGCACTTCGATGGGCTTATCGTCACTGCCAGAATGTCCTGGGCCGGTGGCACAGAGTTCATCATTCTCGCTGTGCTCTCAGCACCTCTGAGGTGCGGCTGACCCCCCAGCTCATCAGCATCTATGTCCAGTGACAATGTGGTTCTGAAGGGTTCAGATCATGAAGGATGCCATAGGATCAGGAGAAGTTAAGTTTCCCCTCTGCATCTCTATGATATGACCCTGTTCGCTGAGCACAAGCGAGCTGCCCTCGGCCAGACAGGAGACAGACATTCTCAGTGGCAATGTGAAGATCTATGGAATGTCCCCACTGCCCATCGTCATTATCTTCCTGGAAAGTAGTGACTATGGGCCTCGGCTGCATCTCCATTACAGGAGCCTTATCACAGAGGGTATGTGCGCTGCCATCAGCCAGACTGGAGTGAAATGTTCACAGGTGCAACGTGAGGATCTATGGTGTCTCCTCACTGTGTGTCGTCATCATCCTCCACAAATCTAGCAGCTATGAGGGTCTCCCGAGTGCTCCTGCCTCGTCTGGTCAGAGCGACAGCCTTATCACCGTCATCCTCGCCTTCGAGGAACTCCTCACCCTCATCCCTGTTGATATCCTCATCGGAGGAGATGTGCAGCTCTTCCATCTCCTCCTCAGCCAGCTCCTCTCCCTGTTGCAGCACCAGGTTGTAAAGGGTGCAGCAGACGACGACGATGATGGACCCTCTGTGGACTGTATTGCAGGGCTCAACCAGACCGGTCCAGGCACCCGAACCTCATCTTCAGCATCCCGATGGTCTGCTCCACCAAGTTGTGAGCTGCAGCATGAGCCTCATTATAGCGTCGCTCTGCTGCAGTCTGAGGGCACTGCACGGGTGTCATCAGCCACGGCCTCTGTGGGTAGCCCTTGTCCCCAAGGAGCCAACCCTGCAGCTTCTGTGGACTCTGGAAGACATCAGGGATCTGAGACCGACTGAGAATGTGGGAGTCGTGGACACTCCCCGGGAATCGTGCGCTGACCTGCAGGATGTGTTTGTGGTGGTCACACACCAGTTGCACATTCAGTGAGTGGAAGCCCTTGCGGTTGACATAGTTGATCACTTGTTGCCACGGAGATCTGAGCACCGTGTGAGTGCAGTTGATCACACCCTGCACCTGTGGGAAACCGAAATCTGGGCAAATCCCAGCGCTCCTAATCCTGGCTTTCCTGGTCCCGGGTGAAATGCACAAAGTTGTCTGTCTTCGCAAAGATGACGTCTGTGACCTTATGGATGTATTTGTGGGTGGAGGCTTGTGATATCCCACAGAGGTCACCTGTGGAGCTCTGAAAGGAGCCGCTGGCATAGAAACTGCCATGGTCACTTTCACAGCCACTGGCAGTGGATGCCCTCTATGTCACCTTGGTGCCAAATCCTGCAGCAGGTGGCAGATGTGACCGACCAGTTCCCTGGATGTGCGCAGTCTCTGGTGATATTGGTTCGTGGTCACCTGCAGGAACGATAAGTGGGGTCTATAGATCCTGGGTGTCGCTAGGCGCCAACCAGCGATGGCTCACTGTGGCTCTTCGGCAGTGTGTGCGGGAGCTCCTGCCTCCCCTTTGTCCTGAGGTTGCTGCTCCTCCCTCTGCCCAGCCAGGCACCTCAGTCACTCTCTTCTCCATTGTCTCCACTCTCTGTACACCACGAGGCTCACAGCTGGGTCACCAGGATCCATACTTCTGATGGACTCCTCCTACAGGATGAAAGACAGAGACGTGTGGGTTAGCATGGGTGTACTAAGAGCCTCTCTTGGTTAAGTCTGAAGGCCTCTTAACACATGCCAGAAAGTTCTGGCTAACACTTGGATGGCCAGAGTTTAGTGCGCTGCATGGCTGCCTGAAACCCCGTCCACCTCCTTCCCACTCCACCTGACCGATTGGCAGCAGCTTTGCCCATTGGACTGCAGGCTGTGCTCTCAGCTCAGGCACAGGCATTCTCCTAACCCACACTGCAAGGCTGCACTGTTAGCTTGAACCATGGGGGAGACTGGTCCAAACTGGGATGATGAGATTGCAAGGGGCTGTGAGCACCTCCACCAGTGACTGCTCCTTGGCCAGCTTTAGCAAGGAGATTGTAGAATGTGCCCAATTGTCCAACTGTTCTGCAGTTCACTAAAACACTCATTAGTTTGCAGCCTGTGCCCGAGGGGTGAAAAGCTCAGGAGCATTTGGTGGCAATTTCATGTCTCTACGCTGCTTGAATGGGCAGATAAGCTAGTGTCCCGACTCCAAGCACGTTAATGTGGCTGCACCTGAGCTGTCTCAGCTGTGGAGGAATGGTCACTTTATACAAGGTTCCCCTAATGCATGGCAGCTTCCCTCCCCACCCCCACGTGCTTGTGCACTACCATCAACCGCAGTGCAGCCCTCACCCCAGCATTGCACCGTCAGCCAACTGAGAAAATACAACTTGCCTGTGCCCTCACCTGAATGCATGGTGCCTCAACCTTGAGGGCCAACAGGTGACCCTCGCGAGCGCTGTACAACATTACTGTGCACTCACCTCTGAGTTCCCCTCTGTTATGGCACAGCAGATGGTAAATGTTAAGCTGCTCAAATCCCAGAGGGAAACTTGAAACAACCACCACAACTGGCTTGCAATTTGTATTTTTATTTCGAGGCGCGTGCCTTGAATTCAGTAATAATAATTCCACTGAGTCTTAGACGTATTTTTTACAAAACTAAATTAAACATTTATTAATAAAAGAAATAATATTTAGCACATACATAGGTCTACAAATTACTACTATGATAACTCTTAGCTCCCCCAATTAATCTAACTATCAGTTACACCTCCGTTAAGGCAACAGTAAAAACAAAATAGGTTTTAACAGGCCCAGGCAAAGCACAGCATACTCTGGACTGGGATATTCACGGTGAATTCTCCTAGCTTCAGTTCCTATAGGCAGCAGCTTGGTACCTAGAGGCTGGAGGCTTTTCACACTTGTTAGATCTTATAATTCCTTCCCCTTACACATTATCTCATCTCCTTTATATATGTTTCTCCCTTTTTAATATAAATCCCATTGTTCCAATTTGTCTTTGGACTTTATCTTTCTAACAATAAAAATCTTTCATAGTACCAAATTTATCAGTCAACTTTAGGAAAAATAAGCACATTGTTTGTCTTCTTCTGGCTAAGTGTAATATTTCACCCTTTCTTTTGAAATTCAAATTACTCTGGCTTATCTAAAAATACAAATTTTCCTTTACACCTCACATTCTAAAACTTCAGCCATGTTTACCTATTTAGCATTTTAAACCTAGCTTCTCTTCCAATACATCAAAGCACCCAGACCAGCTGCCTGTAATTCAATTAAAACCCACACAGACTATCCAGACCCCACTATTCCTACTTTACAATAAATCCCAATAACATTGTGAAAATTATTATAATTTCAATACACCCTCAAAGTGCAGCTCGCCAGGTGCATGCATTAGAAATGCTGCTGTGAGACATGCTGACGTGCTCGGATGACCTAGTGTAGGGGGGATGATTCCGGTGAGCTGGGCTTATAATGATATGCAGATATATTACAATCAAGTTCTCGATGTGCAGCGGCAGGAAACGCAGCCCGCCATTGATGAGCAGAGCGGACAATTACAAACTGGTTTCACCACGTTGTGAAACTGATTCTTGGCCTTCCCGACATGATGACCGACGCCAGCGGGCACGGAAAATTCCGCCCAACATCTTTCCGAAACTCTTCAGTCTTGAAAGAAGACTGAGAGAAAATCTTTATCAAGATATGCAAGTGAATTAGAGAAAGTTAATTATGGGCGCTATTTCAAATGAAACCAACACATCAATATTTTGTGAAATAATAGGGCAGATATCCAGAAACATTTATTTACACAGTGCAAATCATGATTTTTAAAAAAACAATTAAAATTCATTCGTGGGATGTGAGCTTCGCTGGCTGGTCCAGCATTTATTGCCCATCCCTAATTGCCCTTGAGAAGGTGGTGGTGAGCTGCCTTCTTGAACCGCTGCAGTCCATGAGGTGTAGGTACACCCACTGTACTGTTAGGGAGGGAGTTCCAGGATTTTGACCCAGTGACAGTGAAGGAACGGCCGATATATTTCCAAGTCAGGATGGTGAGTGGCTTGGAAGGGCACTTCCAGGTGGTGGTGTTCCCATGAACAGGAGGGCAGAATGCCATTAATGAGGGAATTGATGGGATTGACAGAAGGCTGAGAGGGCGAGAAGAAACTGGGATTATTTCCACTGAAGCAGACAAGGTGAAGGGGAGATTTAATAAAGGGTTTTTTAATTGATATGGGGTGAAGAGGGATCAACTATGTCCTCTGTTTGCAGAATCAGTAATGAACAGTCATCAATTTAAAATGGCCACATTGAGAGGAGAAAAGTTAGCAAAAATGTGCGCAGGGACTTGACAAGTGGATGAGGCCATTGAAGGATATAGTTGATAAACATCAAATGCAGCGGGAAGATCAAGACAGTGGAAATAGTTTTGACAAAGAGCCAGCACAGAAACAAGGGGCTGAATGGTCTTTCTGCATTGTAAATAGGTACGGCTCCAGGAGTTAGTTGGACAGAATTCCTCTGCAGTTACCTTTGCAATGATCAAAACAATGGAGGCCCTTGTGCAGTCCACGACAGTGCTGAGGCAGGTTTCAGCTGTGATAGAAGATTCCTAAAACTGTGATAGCACACTGCAAGATGGAAAGAAAGTTCAGCAATAGCTGTTTGCATGCCTTCATCAGACTTGACAACAGGCTGGTTATCTCAGTTGGCCAGATGACTAACTTGTGGTTCAGAATAACAACAACAGCATGTGGGTTCAATTACCATTCTGGCTGCGGTAGGCTTGGGACCATCCTCCTCACCCTGCCCGAGAGTGAAGAGTAATAACAAACCAGCACGGACAAAACAAAACGCTCAGGATTAATTATTAACAGACAATGAGCCAAGAACCTGCCTTTGCAGAGAGCACACATAAAGGAATGAATGAAATGCATTTCACTTTGGAAGCATCCCAGAGTGCTGCATAGTGGATCAAAAAATTAAAAGATGAAACATTTTTAAAAAAAACACAACTTCATTAACAACATTGCAGTGTTAGAATCATCCTTGCATTTTAATCAGGAAGAACATTGATCTGATTACAGAGACAGGCTCTTCGAAGCTGCTATAACACTACCTTCCCAAAAGAAGCAATCAATACCTCAATTACTTCTACAGGATGAAATGGGATTAGATATAGAAGCATTGAAATTTATAGCAGTCTCTGTGCTGGCCAAAAAAGTTATCCAGTCGTATCTAGCACGAAGGAAGACGGTAGTAGTTGTTGGAGGTCAATCACCTCAGCTCTGGGACATCACTGCAGGAGTTCCTCAGGGTAGTGTCCTAGAACCAAACATCTCCAGCTGCTTCGAGAATGACCTTCCCTCCCTCATAAGGTCAGAAGTGGGGAGGTTCGCTGATGATTGCATAATGTTCAGCACCATTCCTCAGATGCTGAAGCAGCCCATGTCCAAATGTGGCAAGATGCAGACAATAATCAGATTGAGAGAACCGACTTCGATGGGGCAGGAACGGAGCTGGGCCAAATAGACTAGAATCAAAGGTTGGCAGGAAAAACTGTAGCTGAACAATGGGCTACCTTCAAAAAAGAATTGGTTTGGGCACAATCAAGGTAAATTCCATCGAAAGGGAAAGGCAGGACAAACAAATCCAGAGCTCCCTGGGTGAAAAAGGAGATTGAAATTAAGATAAAGAGAGTGCACTTATGATAGGTAGAAAATACAATTGAAAACCAAGAGAAATACAGAAGGTTCAGAGGGGAGGTGAAAAAGCATATTAGAGAAGCAAAGAGGGATTATGAGAAAAGACTGGCAGCCAACATAAAGGGGAATCTCAAAGTCTTCCATAGGCATATAAATAGTAAAAGGGTGGTAAAAGGAGGAGTAGGGCTGATTAGGGATCTAAAAGGGAATTTAGACATGGACAAAGGGGGCATGGCTTAGGTATTAAATGAATACTTTGCATACGTCTTTATCAAGGAGGTAGATGCTACCCAGGCCATGGTGACAGACGAGGAAATTGTCACTAAAAGGGTTCAAAATTGATAAGGAGGAAGTGTTGAATAGACTGTCGGTACTTAAAGTTGACAAGGCACCAGGACTGGATGACTTGCATCCAAGGATATTGAAGGAAGTGAGAGTAGAAATTGCAGGGGCTCTGGCCAAAATCTTTCAATCTTCCCTAGACTCAGGGATGGTGCCAGAGAACTGGAGAATTGCAAACATTATGCCTTTGTTCAATAAAGGTTGTAAGGATAAGCCCAGCAATTACAGACCAGTCGTTTAACTTCAGTGGAGGGCAAGATTCTAGAAACAATTATTTGGGATAGAATTAGTAGCCACATGGTAAAATATAAGTTGATAAGGAAGAGCCAGCATGGATTTCTAAAGGGGAAATCGTGTTTACCTAACTTGATGGAGTTTTTTGAAGTGGTAACAGAAAAGACCGATGAGGGTAATACTGTTGGTGCACATGGACTTTCAAAAGGCATTTGACACAGTGCCACACAACAGACTTGTTAGAAAAGTTATTGCTCATGGAATAAAAGGGACAGTAGCAACGTGGATACAAAATTGGCTGAAAAATAGGAAACAGAGAGTAAAGGTCAATGGATATTTTCGGGCTGGAAGAAGGTTTGTCATGGAGTTCCCCAGGGGTTGGTATTGGGACCCTTGCTTTTCCTGATATATATTAATGATCTAGATCTTGCTGTGCAGGAAACAATTTCAAATTTTGCAGATGATATGAAGCTTGGGAGTGTTGTAAACTGTGAGGAGGACAGTGTAGAACTTCAAAAGGACATAGACAAGTTGGTGGAATGGGCAGATAGGTGGCAGATGAAGTTCAATGTAGAGAAGTGTGAGGTGGTGCATTTTGGTAGGAAGAACATGGACAGACAGTATAAAATAAGGGGTGAAATTTTGAAGGGAGCAGATAGACTTGGTTGTATATGTGGATAGATCATTGAAGGTGGCAGGACAGGTAGAGAGAGCAGTTAATAAAGCATATAGTATCCTGGGCTTTATTAATAAAGGCATAAAGTACAAGAGCAAGGAGGTAATGCTGAATTTATATAAGACACTCGTTAGACCTCAGCTGGAGTATTGTGTACAGTTCTGGGCACCACATTGTAGGAAGGATGTGAACACATTGGAGAGATTGCAGAAGAGGTTTACAAGAATGGTCCCAGAGGTGAGAAACTTGAGCTATGAGGATAGATTGGAGAAGTTGGGACTGTTCTCCTTGGAGAGGAGAATTGATAGAAGTTTTCAAAATCATGAGGGGCTGGGTAGAGTAGATAGGGAGAAGCTGTTCCCGCTCGCAAAAGGATCAAGAACGAGAGGGCATAGGTTTAAAGTGATTTGCAAAAGAAGCAAATATGACGTGAGAAAAAACTATTTCACACAAGTGATTCAGGTCTGGAATGCACTGCCTAGAATTGTGGTGGAGGCAGGTTCAATCGAGGCATTCAAAAGGGTATTAGATGACTATTTGAATAGAAACAGTGCGCAGGGGTACGGGGAACAGGCAGGGCAATGGCACTGGGTCATAATGCTCATTTGGAGAGCCGGTGCAGATACGATGGGCCGAATGGCCTCTTTCTATGCTAAGATTCTGTGATTTGGGCTGATAAGTGACAAGTAACTTTTATGCCACACAAGTGTCAGGCAATGGCCATCTCCAACAAGAGAGAATTTAATCATCTCCCCTTGACATTCAATGGCATTACCATCTCTGAATTCCCCACTGTCAACATCCTGGGGGTTACCAATGACAAGAAACAGAACTAGACCAGCCATATAAATATGGTGGCTTCAAAAGCAGGTCAGAGGCTAGGAATTCTGTGGAGAGTAACTCACCTCTTGACTCCCCAAAGCCTGTCCACCATCTAAAAGGCACTAGTCAAGAGTATGATGAAATACTCTCCACTTGTCTGGATGAGTGCAGCTCCAACAACACTCAAGAAGCTTGACACCATCCAAGACAAAGCAGTCCACTTGATTGGCACCACATCCACTGCCTTAAACATTCACTCCCTCCGCCACCACAGTTGCAGCAGTGTGCACCATCTACAGGATGCACTGCAGCATCTCCCCAAGTCTACTTCGACAGCACCTTCCAAACCCGTGACCTCTACCACCTCGAAGAACAAGGGCAGCAGATGCATGGGAACACCACAACCTTCAAGTTCCCCTCCAAGCCACTCACCATCCTGACTTGGAACTACATCGCCGTTCCTTTATTGTCGGTTGGTTAAAATCCCAGCTCTCCCTTCCTAACTGCACTGCGGGTGTACCTACGCCACACGGGCTGCTCACAGCAGTTCAAGAAGGCAGCTCACCACCACCTTCTCAAGGCCAATTAGGAATGGGCAATAAATGCTGGCCCAGCCAGTGAAGCCCACATCCCATGAACGAATAAAAACAATTCTCACTTTCCAGCTCTTGATCCATTGCCCTGTAGGTTAGGGTTCCTCACGTGTATATCCAAGTCTTTTTAATGTGGTGAGAGTTGCTGCCTCTACCCCCTCCTTTCAGGACGTGAGTTTCCGACCTCCAGCATTGTGTGTGTGAAAAAATTACTCTGCAACTGCCTTCCCATCCTAACTGGGTTAGCTTGCATGTCATCCTGTGTTGTAGCTTCACCAGATTGGCACTTCATTTTTAGGTAGGCCTGCTTTTTTAAAAATTCAACTGTACGCCCTCTTCCGACAGTTACAGTCAGTTGACCTAGTGGTCAAACTCACAAAAGTGAGTTTATTAAGGTTCAGGTGACCTACCTCGGACATGTAGTGGGTCAAGGACAAGTACTGCCCAGAGGTACAGGTATTAGCGAATTTTCTCAGCCACACAACAAAACAGGAAATAATGAGATTCCTAGGGATGTGCAGTTTCTACCTTTGTCCCTAACTTCTGTAGCTGTCCCCGATAGGACTAGAAAGCAGGCTCTGCTGAAAGAATTTGAACAGTTAGGAGCTAAATTAAAAGGCAGAACCTCCAAGGTAATAATCTCGGGGATTACTACCTGAACCAAGGCATAGGTTAAATAAAGTCAAGGAGTTAAATGTGTGGTTCTAAGATTGGTGTGGGTAGAATGGGTTTCAGTTCATGGGGCACTGGCATCAGTACTGGATAGAAGGGAACTGTTCCAGTGGGATGGGTTTCACTTGACCCGTGCTGGGACCAGTGTCCTGGCGAATCGAATAACCAGGGCTGTAGAGAGGGTTTTAACCTAAATAGAGGGGATTTGGGGAGGCAGGGAGGAGGGTTCTGGAGAGGGAATACGTGGGCTTACAAAGCAAAAGGATATGGCGGCCTTGCAGGGCAGCTATTTAGGTAATGATACCCAGAGTGTGACAGGAAGGGACAGAGTGTACAAACATTAAGAAACAGCAAATAGGGTCAAAGGGGGAAAAAATGGTAAAGAGGCAAAATAAATGGCTAGAGAAACTAATGGGGGTGAAGGCCGATAAGTCACCTGGATCTGATGGGTTGCATCCTAGGATATTAGATGACTATGTGGGGGGTAGGATTAGTAAGGTTGCGGGTGACACAAAGATTGGCCGGGTGGTTAACAGTGAGATTGAGTGTCTTGGGGTACAGGAAGAAAAAGGGGTGGTCAAGTGGGCAGATAAGTGGCAGATGGAATTTAACCCTGAAAAGTGTGAGGTGATACACTTTGGAAGGAGTAATTTGACAAGGAAGTATTCAATGAACGGCATGACACTAGGAAGTTCGAGGAACAAAGGGACCTTGGCGTGTGTCCATAGATCTCCGAAGGCAGAGGGGCATGTTAGTGGGGTGGTAAAAAAGGCATATGGGACACTTGCCTTTATCAATCGAGGCACAGATTACAAAAGTAGGGAGGTCATGTTGGAGTTGTATAGAACCTTGGTGAGGCCACAGCTGGAGTACTGTGTGCAGTTCTGGTCACCACATTATAGGAAAGGTGTGATTGCACTGGAGGGGGTGCAGAGGAGACTCACCAGGATGCTGCCTGGGATGAAACATTTAAGTTATGAAGAGAGTTTGGTTGGACTTAGGTTGTTTTCATTGGAGCAGAAAAGACTGAGGGGCGACCTGATCGAGGTGTACAAGATGATGAGGGGCATGGACAGGGTGGATAGGGAGCAGCTGTTCCCCTTAGTTGAAGGATCAGTCACAAGGGGGCATAAGTTCAAGGTGAGGGGCAGGAGGTTTAGGGGGGATGTGAGGAAAAACTTTTTTACCCAGAGGGTGGTGATGGTCTGGAATGCACTGTCTGGGAGGGTGGTGGAGGCAGGTTGCCTCACATCCTTTAAAATGTACCTGGATGAGCACTTGGCACGTCATAATATTCAAGGCTATGGGCCAAGTGCTGGTAAATGGGATTAGGTAGGTAGATCAGGTGTTTCTCACGTGTCGGTGCAGACTCGATGGGCCGAAGGGCCTCTTCTACACTGTGATTCTGAGATATTAAAGGAAATAGCTGCAGAGATAGTGGATGCACTAGTAGTAATCTTCCAAGAGTCCTTAAATTCTGGAAAAGTCCCAGAGGATTGGAAAACTGCCAATGTAACATCCTTATTCAAAAAGGGAGGGAGACAAAAAACAGGTCATTATAGGCCAGTTAGCTTAACATCTGTCATTGGGAAAATGTTGGAGTCTATTATAAAGGATGTAATAGCAGAACATTTAGAAATACATAATCTAATCAAGCAGAGTCAGCATGGCTTCATGAAGGGGAAATCATGCCTGACAAATTTATTAGAAATCTTTGAGGAGGTAACAAGCAGGATAGATAAAGGGGAACAAGTAAATGTAACATATTTGGATTTCCAAAAGGTGTTCGATAAGGCACCATGCATAAGGCTACATAATAAGATAAAGGCCCATGGTGTTGGGTGTAGTATATTAGCATGGATAGAGGGTTGGCTAACTAATAGGCAAGAGTTGGGATATGGGGGGCCATTTTCAGGATGGCAGCCTGTAACTAGTGGAGCGGAGTGCCACAGGGATCAGTACTGGGGACACAATTATTTTCAATATATATTAATGACTTGGATGAGGGAAGTGAATGTACTATCACCAAGTTTGCGGATGACAAAAATAGGTGGGAAGGCAAGTGGTGAGGATGACACAGTTTACAGAGGGATATAGACAGGTTAAGTGAGTGGGCAAAAATGTGGCAGATGAAATATAATGTGGGAAAGTGTGATGTTATGCACTTTGGCCAGAAGAATAGAGGAGCTGAATATTATTTAAGTGGAGAAAGACTGAAGAAAGTTGCAGCACAGAGGGATTTAGGGGTCCTCGTATACGAATCCCAAAAAGTTAGCATACAAGTTCAGCAGGTAATAGAGAAGGCAAATGGAATGTTGGCCTTTATTTCAAAGGGAATGGCATATAAAAATAGGGAAGTCTTGCTAAAACTATACAAGGCACTAGTTAGACCACACCTAGAATACTGTGAACAGTTTTGGACCCCTTATCTAAGGAAAGATATACTGGTATTGGAGGCAGTCCAGAGAAGTTTCACTAGGTTGATTTCGGGGATGGAGGGATTTTCTTATGAGGAGAGGTTGAGTAGATTGGGCCTGTAGTCATTGGAGTTTAGAAGAATGAGAGGCGACCTTATTGAAACATATAAGGTTCTTAGGGAGCTTGACATTAGATGATGAGAGGTTGTTTCCCCTTGTGTGAGAGTCTAGGACCAGAGGGCATAATCTCAGAGTAACGGGTCGCCCATTTAAAACAGAGATGAGGAGGAATTTCTTCTCTCAGAAGCTAGTCAATTTGTGGAATTCTTTACCACAGGGGGCTGTAGAGGCTGGGTCACTAAGTATATTCAAGGCTGAGATAGACAGATTTTTAATCAGTAAGGGAATTGAGGGTTATGGGGAAAAGGCTTGAAAGTGGAATTGAGGGTTATCAGATCAGCCATAATCTCATTGAATGGCAGGGCAGACTCAGTGGGCCAAGTGGCCTACCTCTGCTGCTATGTCTTATGGTCAGGAACAGACCTATACAGAAGGAAGCAAGGGTAGTGTGGACAGAGAGATGCTAAACAGCTTTGGAGAAGCCGAAAGCCATTAGAACAACAAACTGGTGTCAGCCCCAGATTTCAACAAAGCATTAAAAGTAGCCATCGATGCTAGTGACCTCAGGTAGGGGCTGTCCAACTCCAGGAGGATGAATCAGGCATAGAGACACCGATCGGGTATTTCTCCAAGAAACTGAACAAACACCAGAAGCATTATTCCACTGTGGAGAAAGGAATGTTAGGATTATTACTAGCTCTCAAACAGAGAAATATGTCCTAAATGGCTACACAGAGGCCACAGTCCATACAGGCCACAATCCCTTAACCTTTGGAGAGAAATTCAAAACCAAAAATGCAAGACTATTAAGTTGGGAGTTTGCTCCTCCAACCATATCATTCAAAATTATTCATATTGCTGGGAAAAATAATGTGATTGCAGGTGATCTGTCCAGTTTAAAACCAAAATAGGAACAACTTGAACCT
Organism: Cetorhinus maximus; assembly: GCF_964194155.1. NCBI lineage: Eukaryota > Metazoa > Chordata > Chondrichthyes > Lamniformes > Cetorhinidae > Cetorhinus > Cetorhinus maximus. The sequence goes on along the minus strand of NC_135900.1, from coordinate 749,505 downwards.
AACCAGAACACACCCAACAGAGTAAAAAGGAAGATGTGATGGCGTGGGTGAATGTATATGTGTAGGTTTTATTATTATTATTAGTGCTTTTTCTCAGTCTCGTAATGAAATAAGAGTGGATCTCATTTCATACTGTGCAGTGCAGAAATGTTACAAGACGCACTTTTTAAAAAAGATGCAATTTCTAATTCTTCTTTTTCTGGTTGGATTTTAAAAAAGTGAATTATAATCCTAATAAAACATTGGAGGACTGCTAACCAGCTTCAATGTACAAACTTGCATTCTACCCAAGTGGGATGAAAAGGAAGAGACACTCAAAACCTCTGGAGAGCCTGACAGCCTGTTGATTTTTACACTATCTTGACACTTTTCAAAGGTTTCTAGATGAGGCACCAAAATTCAATTACCTGTTCCAAAAACAATGATGGCAGCAAACATGGATTAATTGAAATTCTCCAAAATATACAGCCAGTAGGACTTTAAGAATTGTTTAAAGCCAGAGAGGTCAGAATGCTGTACTGAAAGGCTGCAAAGATGCTCTCTCTCTGTTATTCAAAAGTATTGTGCCTGGATTTGCAAAGTAACCATCCTGAGAAAAGGAATCTATTGCAAACTGAGACATTTTGGGGATAAAACATGGAATTCTGCTCCATACTAGACTCATACCTGGAATGGGAGGGTTGCCTTATGAGGAAAGGTTGGACAGGCTAGGCTTGCATCTGCTGAGTTTAGAAGAATGAGAGGTGACTTGATTGAAACCTTTAAGATCCTGAGAGGTCTTGACAGCGTAGATGTGGAAAGAATGTTCCCTCTTGTGGCAGAATCTAGAACTAGGGGTCACTGTTCAACAATAAGGGGCTGCCCATTTAAGACAGAGTTGAGGAGAATTTTTTTCTCTCAGAGGGTCATGAGTATTTGGAACTCTCTTCCTCAAAAGGCAGTGGAAGCAGAGTCTTTGAATATTTTTAAGGCAGAGCTAGATGGATTCTTGATGAGCAAGGGGGTAAAAGGTTATCAGGGGTAGATGGGAATGTGGTTTTGAGGTCACAATCAGGTCAGCCATCATCTTGTGAATGGTAGAGAAGGATTGAGAGGCCAAATGGCCTCTCCCTGCTCCTAATTCGTATGTTCATACAACTACACCCAGGAAGCCAGCTGAACAAAACTGCTTCAATGTGGAATCACCACATCGAGACCAGCCAAAGGACAGCTAACTGTATTCTCCTTTGTTTTATCATCTTCACAAACTGTAAAAAATCTTTTAAGTCTGTCCTCTTATTCTACCATCTTTAATAGTGTGTGTGGAACCCAGGGAATGTGTGCGATGTATGAATGGTGGATGCGATTTATGTAGTTTTTTTTAAATTTAGGAAATAGTTTCAATAAACTTATCTTGTTCCTTGGTTAAACTGAAAAAACCTGTCTAATTCTTTATAATCTGAAAGCATAAATAGTGTGACTCCTGCAGCATTGGCAAAGCACATCTTCTCTAAATTCACAATAAACCCTATTACGGTCAGACCTGGAGTGGTAGAATAGGGGAGTCATTTCTATCCCTCCTCATGTGGTCAAAACAATACTCACCGCAGAATTTCCAGCCTCTGACTTGCTTTTGCAGCCACAAATCTTTGGAGACCTCAAGCAGGCTGCAGTCCAATGATGAACAGTTCACATTTAGTTGCCGCAGTCTTTCGCACACAAAAAAGTGATTTTATAGGTTAGCATCAGTGATCAAACAGGGTTTTGTGGAACAATAAAGTCTCTATATTGATTAACTTTGCCTTGAAATATCCTTCTTCATACAACTTACTGGGTAATTTGCATTTAACATGGACCAGATCTAGATGGGAGAAAAAAGATGAGATAGGATTGAGGTAATAGAAAGGAGTGAGAGAGCCGTGCACAAGCCTCGGGCCAGCTTCAGAAAGGAAGGAACCCAAAGAAGAATAATGTTGGTAGAAATATGGGAAATCAGTGAAGGCTAACGAGGATTGGCACAATACGGAAGGGCAAGGCTTGGGAGGGGTTAAGGGGAAGACCATGCTTAATGGTGCAGGTAAATAATACTGTCACCACAATTCACAAAAAGAATTGGCCCACCTCATGGATCATCCAGTCTTCAACTTCCCTTTACCAGTAGACTGCGGGATTGTTGGGGGCGGGGGGTGTCAATAGATGGAGTTTGTGCTCCAATGTGAATCAATCAATCTAGGGGCTTGCTCAGTGTACCTGGTGGATCTCTCAGTGGGACCAGTGGTTGCATCAAATCGAGTGATCGCAGGTTTCTTCCATGGTGGTTTAGCTGGGAAGGTTGGTTTGGATAGGCAGCTGGTTATGGTGTTTATAGCTCTCCCTGGATCTGGCAGTGCCCTCTGACCTCACTGAGTGCTTGGCTCAGGTTGGCTGTAATTATCATGTGGGTGAGAAGCTCCTATGAAACTTACAACTAAATGCTGAAAGTATGCAAAAATCACAAATTTTACAGAAAAAATCCAAGGCCGGTACAATAATTAGAGGCAAAATTTAAAGGAGCACCTAATAAAAGGATTGACAATGAATATAAACTTCACCCAGCAGCTAACTGCAGTCACACAAAAGAAATCAGCTTGCAGGCAGCAAAGCATGTTTGACAGCGATGGATGACTAGGTACAGCTGATTTATTAGTTCAATAATTTACAAAATTTGACAAACTGATTCAACATTTGGAAGAACAGCCGGTTTTTTAATATTACAGTCCTATATTTTGTTCTCCACATTGTACACAAAGGGTCTGGATAGTAGCAAAACAAAACACTTGGCACAGTTATAAATAATGTCATACAAAAACAAAACAATATTCACAATTTGCAGAATGTAGTGTCTCTGATTAATAGTGAAATGTAAAACTTTTAATTACTTGCAAGTATGAAACTCAGACACACACACACACAACAGAAAAAAATAGCCTGGGGTTGTGATCACAGAGTTTAAAGTGAGGGTAAATAACAGATTATTCAAAGTCAAAGTACAAAGAAAAAGTCATCATGATAAATACCAGGTGTGTTAAACTTTAAAGAGGGTGAAACTCTCCTTTGGAGTTGGTGCAAAGGACGTTAGTAACAGTGCACCCTGAACCTGTCTTAATCCCTGCCTGGTTCTCATTCTCATTGTTGATCAAGCAGAGAGTAAAATGGGCCACCAGTTGCAGTGCTGCCTCTCAGACAAATTTCACACACGGAGAGCCTTGGCGATGTGATGTTAATATCCCACATGAGCACAAGCTTTCAATATGCTCCAATCTGTGTCAGGGAGAAACTTTTCTTGATTTTTTAAAAAAACCTGATAGACATTCAAGTTGACTAATATTACAATACTGCAAGTCTTGATATCTGGTACACTGCTAACAAGCTATGTGTGCCTTCCACTACAAAATAAACAGCTACTGAAAATTCTTGTACTTTGCAAACACAGGACACTCACTATTTACAAATTCACTGATCTTCCTGCTGAGGGGAAGAAGCTGAAATAACATTTTATTGTAAGCTGTTGTGATGTTTTATGTCCTACAGTCTAGGGAGCTGCCATTTTTTAAAATGTGTTTTTTGCCAAGCATCAGACATGCAGTGAATTCAATGGTTGATTAGTTACCAACAGCAGCAGCACCACCAGAAGCAAATGAACTACATTCCTAACTTCTTTTTTCTCATGGAGTTGAAAGTCAAATTCATAGCTCCAAACTAACACTGACAAAATTACGCACTGGTAAAACTAGTTGATAAATAATTTATATACAGATACAACCAACCTTTACACTGGCTCGAAGAGCTGAGTTAAAGCATTTTGCACAGGTTTCTTGAGTTTGTTGCCTTACCAAACTTTCAACTGTCTGTAATTGTTAGTTTCCAGAAAGCAGCAGATACACAGTTGTGACTAAAACCAAAAAGCTGTAAAGGTGCATTACAATGATCCGAGTCGAGATCTTCTTTTCTTCTCTAAGATGCAGGTTTCTTTTCTCCGGTCCCTTTCCCAGTGAGAGCCACTCGCCACCCAGTGCCATTTAGACAGGAGGGCAGGCAAAGTGCCTGCACCACTCCATGGCTGGCACTTCAGATCTGTAATCAACCTGCAGGAGACGCTATCTGGGTGAGATGAGATGGATGGTGCAAGCTTTTCCTCTCTCCATCTCCCAACCCCCAAGTGAAATAAACAGTTCTGAAAACCCATCCAATCATGGGTGAGCGAGTGAGACTGACAGTGATGGCGTGCAAACTCATGATTTTCCTGTCAGCGATTATTAACACCTAATTATCTAGAAATGCAAGATGGACATTGATTCATTCTTTAACATCATGATTAAAAGGGGAAAAGAAAGTATTTAAAATAAACAAACAACTGATACAAAAGAAATTTAAGTGTTACCTCTGCACTCGACCTTGGATTATCAGTTTCTGGCATTCTGCTATGAAATTTAAAGTACCATGTAAATTATGCTTAACAAGCAGCACAATTGAAACAGACACATTCCTGCATGTGATTTGGAGCACCCAAACGAATAGGCCAGAATCAGGGTTCCAGAATTCACACCTCAGTGTTCCTCTGACACTGAAATCAGAGCCAAACATAATGTTATGTTAAAAACTAATTCCTGTGAAAAGCAGTCTGTATTTATTTTAAATAAAGGGTCCCATTCGGCCATCCACTTATACCACAGTTGATCATAATGCGGAAAAGAAACAGGCAGCAAAACTGTCCCTGTTTAATTTCTGAATGTGACAGATCCAGATGAAAGAACCACAGGATGGCACCTCCCCTCAGCAACACATTTGCATTTTGGATACTGGAGAAGGAAATGGAGGGAATTTGTCAGGCACCAGTTCAAAGGGTTAACGGTGAAGTTGATTCACCCTGTGAGCTTGGATCCCATTACACGAGCTGATAGCCGCTGCCCGACATCTGGTCGTAGTCTATTGTATATTGATGTGTCCAGTCCACCATCACAGGGCGAAATAGGCCAAAACATCTAAATTCGAAGAAGTCTATGATATTCCTAATGCAACCATGGCTGGTGGAGAGGGGGGAAGCAGAAAAAAAAAATCAATCATTTGAATGAATCAGTTGCTTAGAATTTACAGCACATTTGATCAGCCTGGTCCATGCTGGTGTTCAACATGCTCCACTCGAGCCTCCTCACATCCCTCTTCATCTAACCTCATCAACATATCCTTCTATTTCTTTCTCCCTCATGTATTTATCTAGTTTCCCTTTAATTGTATCTATACTATTCACCTCAATCACTCCTTATGGTACTGAGTTCCACATTCTTACCACTCTAGATGAAGATGTTTCTCCTGAATTCCTGATTGGATTTATTCGTGACTATCTTATATCTATGGCCCCTGATTTTGGTTTCTTCCAAAAGTGGAAATGTCTTCTCTGTGACTACCCTAGCCCAGCCTGATCGGCCTTTCCTGCTAGTTTTCATCTCTCAGGTCTGCTACGCTGGTGTGATGGTGCTGAATTATTTGAAACATGATAAAAAGACTCTGTATATACACTTATCATAAGGTCGTTATCCGGCTGATTTCTTCAGTAAACAGATGTTCTGATTGTCAGTTCAATATGCCTGTACGGTGTTAGTACCACACTGAAATATTGACATAGTTACTTACTTGAAGGGACTTTCAATAGTGGTTGTTGTAACTTTAAAGTGCTTGTAGCGTCTTGCATTCATCCTTTCATTTGTGGTTATTCCAAGACAAGCGATCTTCATCAATCAGAAATAAACCAGTTAACATTTCAAAGAAGAGGTGACTGCTCTCACAAGGTAGTGTAATTTTAACAAATTTCCTGCAACCATTCTCAGGCCTTTTCTTTAAATTTAAATACATTTAAATAAAAGCTTCAACCTTTTGAAATCATGCAACAACAACTTGCATTTATATAGACCTTTTAACATAGTAAAACGCGCCAAGGTTTGTAATCAAACCAGGAGTGTAATCAAACAAAAATTGACACAAAGGAGATATTAGACAGGTGACCAAAAAGGAGTAGGTTGTAACAGAATCAGAATCACAGAATCACACAGTGCAGAAGAGGCCCTTCGGCCCATCGAGTCTGCACCGACACGTGAGAAACATCTGACCTACCTACCTAATCCCATTTACCAGCACTTGGCCCATAGCTTTGAATGTTATGACGTGCCAAGTGCTCATCCAGGTACTTTTTAAAGGACGTGAAGCAACCCACCTCCATCACCCTCCCAAGAAGCGCATTCCAGACCGTCACCACCCTCTGGGTAAAGAAGTTTTCCTCATATCCCCCCTAAACCTCCTGCCCCTCACCATGAACTTATGCCCCCTTGCGACTGACCCTTCAACGAAGGGGAACAGCTGCTCCCTATCCACCCTGTCCATGCCCCTCATAATCTTGTACACCTCGATCAGGTCGCCCCTCAGTCTTCTCTGCTCTAACGAAAACAACCCAAGTCTATCCAACCTCTCTTCATAACTTAAATGTTTCATCCCAGGCAACATCCTGGTGAATCTCCTCTGCACCCCCTCCAGTGCAATCACATCCTTCCTATAATGTGGCGACCAGAACTGCACACAGTACTCCAGCTGTGGCCTCACCAAAGTTCTACACAACTCCAACATGACCTCCCTACTTTTGTAATCTATGCCTTTATTGATAAAGGTAAATGTCCCATATGCTTTTTTTTAAACCACCCTACTAACATGCCCCTCTGCCTTCAGAGATCTTTGGACACACACGCCAAGGTCCCTTTGTTCCTCAGGACCTCCTAGTGCCATGCTGTTCACTGAATACTTCCTTGTCAGATTACTCCTTCCAAAGTGTATCACCTCACACTTTTCAGGGTTAAATTCTATCTGCCACTTATCTGCCCATTTGACCATCTCATCTATATCTTCCTGTAGCCCAAGACACTCAACCTCTGTTAACCACCCGGCCAATCTTGTTGACAGCTAACAAAATTGTTCAACTGTAAGATTCATGCTCCTAAATCTCTCAATTTTTAAATATTCATTCATGGGATATGGGCATCACTGGCATTAATTCCACATCTCTAGTTGTCTCTTGAGAAGATGGCTAGAAGCTGTTTTCTTTGCAGTATGTGTGGTGAAAGTGCTCCCAGAGTGCTGTTAGGGAAGGAGTCCTGGGACTTTGGCTCAGTGAGAGTGATGGAACAGCCAATCAATGTCTTGGTGAGAATCGCCTTTCGCAGGTGTGGGAAGAATATCAGCGACACAGAGAGACTGAAGAGTAAATGCAGCCATTCAAACAGTACTCAAAAAGCACAAACTGGTAAAGTTCAATGGTTGTAATCTTAAAGGATCTAAAATTTGGGAAGGGGAAGAACAATTTTCCCTGTTTACCTGATACATCTGACACATGAGTAACACAGCGACCCACAGGAAGTGAAAGAGACTATTTAGAAACATCCAGAAAACCCACGGAGAGCAGCTCGCAATTTCAGTGATGTACGTCCAGAAACCGTCTTTTGGATAGTTGGTCTCACAGTGGATGCTCCAGTCTAAATGAAAACGGTAACCAGCCATTAATATCTCCCAGGAACAATAGGAAGCAGAACAGATTCTAGTTAGTATGTTTTACTTACATAAGAAACAGCCATAAATCATCCAAATGATCATTCCTAATAAGAAAAACAGGTATCCAATGAAGTATCTGTGGTTCCCTGCGCCTAGAGAACAGGGAAAATGTTTAGCTATAAATTCAGAAGGTACTATGATTTTAAACAGTTGATGGATGACAATCTTCACAAACTGCTGTTTGATTCAGTAACAAATATAAATCAAGGCATTGCAAAATTCAAAAAAGAATTAAAATTATTCACAGGGTGTGGGCATTGCTGGCAAGGCCAATATTTGTCCATCCCTAGTTGCCCCTTGAGAAGGTAGCAATGAACCTTTCTCTTGAATTGTTGCAGTGAAAACTCCCACAATGTTTGAGCAAGGGAGTTACTTCTGTAGCAATTTGATATGGTTGACTAGTTTGCTCAGCCATTTCAGAGGGCAGTTAAGAGTTAAGCACATTGCTGTGGGTCTGGAGTCACATGGAGGCCAGATCAGGTAAGGATGGCAGATTTCCAGGATGCAAGTAAACTAGTTGGGTTTCTATGACAGCCTGGTAGTTTTATGGTCACCATTACTGAAAATGGATTGCTAGTCTAGATTTATATTTCATCACCTGAATATAAATTCACAAACTGCCATTTCTAGGTTCAAACTCACATCTCTGGATTATTCGCCCATTATTACTACTCCAGTAACATAACCACTATGTTACTTGGAAGGGGAGAAAAATTCTGTGGGAAAATTTCTTTGAGGAAAAAGGAGGCAGTGGGACTAATTGGATAGCTCTTCCAAAGAACCAGCAGAGGCATGATGGGCTGAATGGCCTCCTTCTATGCTTTAGGATGCTATGATTCAAATTACCAATTTAGGGCTTTTCAGAACAGTACTAAAGAGTATTAAATATTTCCGATAGATAAATGTTGCACAAATATTTGAAGTTAGGGTGAAAGTCTACACTTCCTTTACAATGTATTCTGATTTACCCTAATAGATTGTTCCATCTCTTGTTTCTTTACTTGTCCCATTACCATTCTCTTTTGCCTTGCACCATTATCCCTTTTGTCATTTAATCTAGCCAGCCTTCCACCCTATCACAGGACTTCACCCTTTTGTTTTTACCCCCTTTCCCTACCTCTGTACTTGTTAAAAAACCTGTTATATCCATAAATTCTTCCAATTCTGGTGAAAGGTCATCAACCTGAAATGTTAACTCTGTTAAATGTTTTTCTCTTCAGCTGAGTGTCTCTAGTATTTTTGGTTCGACTGATTATTGATAGTTTGCATCCTATCTGCTGTGAATATACCAGAATTCAAAAAGATTATATTTTTATTGCTCCTATGATTAATTGGGATTTGTCCAATTTCTTCTTCATATCACTGATAATCCTCATTATATCACTGACAAAATCTTTATAACCTTGCTCCTTCCTATTCTTATTAAATCATTTAAAATGCAGCAGCCCAGATTTTACAATGGGTATTAAGCCAATTAAAACAAACAGATTAGTGCAGGGGTTAGAACAACATCGATTGGGAAATCTAGACAAATCTTTGTTTTTTTCTTCCTTCCTACCTCAAGCAGCAAGGTTTAGGTTTCGGTATTAATTCTCTGCTTCTATATTTATGCACTTTACTTGTATGTTCTCTGTTGTAATCTTTTAAAAGCATCCTTTAAAAGCACACTGCGCACAGTTATGGTCTCCAGATTAGAAAAAGGATATGGGAGAAAGTGCAAAAAGCCTTATAAGGATGTTACCAGAACTGAGAGGTTGCAAGACTTCCAGAAGGTATTTGATAATGTTCTTCAATAGAGGTTGTTAGCTAAATTTGAAGCTGATGGAATTGAAAGCAAATCATTGACCTGGTTTGGAAATTGGCTGAGCAGCAAGAGACAGAGAGTAAGGATAACGGGCAAGTACTCTAATTGACAGGATGTGACCTAAAAAAGATAAAACAAGGTACTCTCGAAACAGTGAAAAACCAGAGGCCTGGGGGTCCAGGTACATTGATTATTAAAATGTCATGAACAGATACAGAAAACCAAAAGGATAATGGAATGCTGGCCTTCATATCTAGAAGACTTGAATACAATTGGGGTAGAAGTCATGCTTCAGCTATACAAAGGCCTGGTTAGACCACACCTGGAGTACCACATCTTAGGAAAGTTATGTTGGCTTTCGAGGAAGTGCTGTGGAGATTTACCAAAATGAGACCTGGACTCCAAGAGTTAAGTTTCGAGGAAAGGTTACACAAACCAGGTTTAGAATTTGGAAGGTTGAGGGTGATTTGATTAAAGTTTTCAAGATATTAAGGGTAGATAGAGGAAACTACTTCCACTGGTTGGGGAGCCGAGGACTAGGGGGCAGAGTCTAAAAATTAGAACCAGGTCTTTCAGGGGTGAAATTAGGAAACACTTCAACACACAAAGGGTGGTAGAAGTTTAGAGCTCTCTTCTGCAAATGACAAGTGATGCTAGATCAATTGTTAATTTTAAAACAGAGATTGATGGATTTCTGTTATTTAAAAGTATTAAGGGACATGGGGAAAAGGTAAGTAGAAGGAGTTGGGTTGCAGATCAGTCATGATCTTGCTGAATGACGGAACAGGTTTGTGGTGCTAATTGATCTACTCCTGTATCTATGAGCCTATAACTATCAGAAAAGACTGAAGAGATTGTGGCTGTTTTCCCTAGAAGGTCAGCTGAAACAAGTCTTTAAAATTGTGGACAGACGTTGATGTTTCCAGTTATGAGAAGGGAATTCAAACCAAGGGATCATAAATATAAGGTCATCAACTTGAAGTGTTTACTCTTTGTCTCCAGGAGCTCCCTGACCTGCCATTTCCATTATTTTCTGTTTTTGTTTCAAATTTCCAGCATGCACAGCATTTTGCTTTTGTGTTGTGGTCATAAATGTAAGATAGAGTCACAGAGTTTTACAGCATGGAAAGAGGCCCTTTGGCCCATCGTGTCCAGATCAAGCCCCTATCTACTCTAACCCCATTTTTCAGCACTTGGTCCGTAGCCCTGTATATATATATATATATATGGCATTTTCAAGTGCTCACCTAAATACTTAAGTGTTGTGAGGGTTTCTGCCTCTACCACCCCCTCAGGCAGTGAGTTCCAGATTCCAACCACCCTCTGGGTGAAAAAATCTTTCCTCAAATCCCCTCTAAACCTCCTGCCCCTCACCTTAAAACTATGCCCCCTATTAATGACACCTCCGCTAAGGGGAAAAGTTTCTTCCTATCTATGCCCCTCATATTTTTGTACACCTCTATCAGGTCCCCCCCTCAGCCTTCTCTGCTCTAAGGAAAACAACCCCAGCCTATCCAGTCTTTCCTCATAGCTGAAACGCTCCAGCCCAGGTAACATCCTGGTGAATCTCCTCTGTACCCTCTCCAGTGCAATCACATCCTTCCTATAGTGTGGCGACCAGAGCTGCACACAGTACTCCAGCTGTGGCCTAACTAACGCGTTATACAGCTATATCATAACCTGCCTTCTCTTGCATTCAGTGCCTCGACTAATAAAGGCAAGTATCCCATATGCCTCTTTAACCACCTTATCTACCTGTCCTGCTGCCTTCAAGGATCTATGGACATGTATACCAAGGTCCCTCTGATCCTCTGTACTTCCTAGGGTCCTACCATTCATCGTGTATTCCCTTGCCATGTTAGTCCTCCTAAAATGCATCACCTCACACTTCTCAGGATTAAATTCCATTTGCCACTGCTCTGCCCATCTTACCAGCCCATCTATATCGTCCTGTAATCTAAGGTTTTCCTCCTCACTATTTATGACACCACCAATTTTCATGTCATCTGTGAACTTAATGATCATATTTCCTATATTCACACCTAAATCATTAATGTACACCACAAACAGCAAGGGTCCCAGCACCGATCCCTGTGGTACACCACTCGTCACAGGCTTCCAATCGCAAAAACAACCTTAAACCATCACCCTCTGTCTCCTGTCACTAAGCCAATTTTGGGTTCAATTTGCCAAATTGCCCTGGATCCCATGGGCTCTTACCTTTTTGACCAGTCTCCCATGCGGGACCTTGTCAAAAGCCTTACTGAAGTCCATGTAGACTACATCAACTGCAACTACCTCCTCGAAAAATTCAATCAAATTTGTTAGACATGATCTCCCCCTGACAAAGCCATGCTGATTTTACCTGATTAATCCCTACCTTTCCAAGTGGAGATTAATCCTGTCCCTCAGAATTTTTTCCAATAGTTTCCCTACCGCTAATTACTCACTGGCCTGTAATTACCTGGTTTATCCCTACTACCCTTCTTGAATAATGGTACCACATTCGCTGTCCTCCAGTCCTCTGGCACCTCTCCTGTGGCCAGAGAGGATTTGAAAATTAGTGTCAGAGCCCCTGCAATCTCCTCCCTTGCCTGGGAATCATCTCATCTGGGCCTGGGATTTATCCACTTTTAAGCCTGCTAAAACCACTAATACCTCCTCCCTTTCAATGTTAATTTGTTCAAGTGTATCACAGCCCCCCTCCCTGATTTCTACACCTACATTATCCTTCTCCATAGTGAACACAGGTGAAAAGTAATAATTCAAAACCTCATCTACGTCCTCTGGCTCCATGCAGAGTTTGTCACTTTGGTCCCTAATGGGCCCTGTTCTTTCCCTGGTTATCCTCTTGCCCTTAATACATTTATAAAACGCTTTGGGTTTTTCCTTTATCTTGCCCACCAGTGTTTTTTCATGCCCCCTTGTCGTTTTCCTAATTACTTTTTTTTTTAAGTACCCCCTCCTACACTTTCTATACTCCTCTAGGGCTTCTGCTGTTTTCAACCCCCTGTATCTGCCATAAGCCTCCTTTTTTTTCCCCTTGTCCAATCCTCTATATTCCTTGACATCCAGGGTTCCCTGGACCTGTTGGTACTACCCTTCACCTTTATGGGAACATGTTGGCCCTGAACTCTCACTATTTCATTTTCGAATGACTCCCACTGGTCTGATGTAGATTTTCCTACAAGCAGCTGCTCCCAGTCCACTTTGGCCACATCCTGTCTTATCATATTGAAATCGGCCTTCCCCCAATTCAGGAACTTTATTTCTGGTCCATCTTTGTCCTTTTCCATAACTATCTTACAGAGTTATGGTCACTATCCCCGAAATGCTCCCCCACTGACACTTCTACCACTTGCCCGGCTTCATTCCCTAAGATTAGGTCCAGTACCGCCTCTTCTCTTGTAGGACTTTCTACGTGCTGGCTCAAAAAGGTTTCCTGGATGCACTTTAAGAATTCCAGCCCCTCTAAGCCGTTCACACTAAGACTATCCCAGTTAATACTGGGGAAGTTGGGATCCCCTACTATTATGACCCTATTATTTTTAAACGTCTCTGAGATTTGCCTACAAAACTGCTCCTCTGTCTCCCCTGACTGTTTGGAGGCATTTGATTGATTGAGTGATTGCCCCCTTTTTGTTTTTAAGTTCTACCCATATGGCCTCATTTGAGGAACCTTCTAAGATACCATGCCTCCTTACTGCAGTAATTGACTCCTTGATCAATAGTGCAATGCCACCTCCTCTTTTACACCCCACCCCCCATCATGCCTGAAGATCCTATACCCTAGAATACTGAGCTGCCAGTCTTGCCCTTCCCTCAACCATGTCTCTGTGGTAGCAACAATATCATATTCCCATGTGTCAATCAACGCCCTCAATTCATCTGCCTGACTTGTAAAACTCCTTGCGTTAAAATAGATGTAATCCAGCCTTGTATTATCCCCTTGTGCCTTAACAGGTCTATATTTGCTCTTCCTTCCAGACTGACTTAGTTTCTCTTCTATATTTGGCTGTTCATCACCCCCACTGTACCACCATTCTGTATCACATCCCCCTGCCAAATTAGTTTAAATCCTCCCCAGCAGCATCTGCAAACCTTCCCGCAAGGATGTTGGTCCCGTTCGGGCTCAGGTGCAACCTGTCCGACTTGTACAGGCCCCATCTTTGCCAGAAACAGTGATCCAGGAAACTAAAACCCTCCCTCCTGCGCCATCCCTTCAGCCACTCCTTCATTCTCTCTATCCTCCTATTCCTATGTTCACTGGCACAGGAAGTAATCCAGAGATTACAACCTTTGAGGTCCTGCTTTATAATCTGCTAAAAATAATTTAGCTCCCTAAATTATTGTTGCAGGACCTCATCCCTCTTTCTACCTATGTCGTTGGTAACAATGTGAACCATGGCCTCTGGCTGCTCGCCCTCCTCCTTCAGAATGTCCTGCAGCCATTCTGTGACATCATTGACCCTGGCACTAGGGAAGCAACACAATATCCTGGAGTCACATTTACGGCCGCAGAAGTGCCTAACTGCAGCCCTCACTATTGGGTCTTCTACCACTATTGCTCTTGCACCCTTACTCCTCCCCGCATGTGCATATGAGCCACCCACAGTGCCATGAACTTGTCTCTGGCTGCACTCTCCAGAGGAACCTTCACCCTCACCGTTTTCCAATACAGAAAAACGGTTCTTGAGTGAGATGCACTCTGGGGCTTTCCTGACTACCTGCCTGCCTCCCTTCTCCTGACTGGTGATCAACCTCCTGACTGGTGATCAATCTCTGACTGCACGTCCTTAAGCTGTGGAGTGACCACATCTAAAAACGTGCTATCAACGTAACCCACAGCCTCACAGATGCTCCGCTGTGTCTCCAGCTGATACTCAAGCTCCGAAAGCCATTGCTCGAACTGGTCAAGCCGGTGGCACTTCCTGCACATGTGCTCATCCAGACTGCAAGGAGTGTCGAAGAATTCCCATATGCTGCAGCCCGTACAACACACGGGACTGAGCTCCCTCGCAAGACATTTTGTTTGTTTTTAATTAAAAGACTATTTCCTTAAATTTAAGCCCTGCTCTGCTCACTGAAGTCTCGCTCTTTACAGCCCGCTCTCCTCAAAGTCTCAGTCTTTACAGCCCCACTCTGCTCGCAGACTCAATCTTTACAGCCCCACTCTGCTCGCAGACTCAATCTTTACAGCCCCACTCTGCTCGCAGACTCAATCTTTACAGCCCCACTCTGCTCACAGACTCAATCTTTACAGCCCTGCTCTGCTCGCAGACTCAATCTTTACAGCCCCACTCTGCTCGCAGACTCAATCTTTACAGCCCTGCTCTGCTCGCAGACTCAATCTTTACAGCCCCTGTCTGCTCACAGACTCAATCTTTACAGCCCTGCTCTGCCCCCTGAAGTCTCTCTCTTTACAGCCCAGCTCTGCTCGCAGTCTCTTTCTTTACAGCCCCACTCTGCTCACTGAAGTCTCTCTCTTTACAGCCCAGATCTGCTCTGCTCCATTCTGCTTAAAGGGAAAAGTTTCTTCCTATCTACCCTGTCTATGCCCCTCACAATTTTGTACATCTGAATCAGGTCCCCCTTCAGCCTTCTCTGCTCTAAGGAAAACAACCCCAGCCTATCTAGTCTCTCTTCATAGCGGAAACGCTCCAGCCCAGGCAACATCCTGGTGAATCTCCTTTGCACCCTCTCCAGTGCAATCACATCCTTCCTATAGTGTGGCGACCAGAACTGCACACAGTACTCCAGCTGTGGCCAAACGAACGCTTTATACAGCTACACCAGAACCTCCCTGCTCTTATATTCTATGCCTCGACTAATAAATGCAAGTATCCCAAACGCCTTCTTAACCACCTTATCTACCTGTCCTGCTGCCTTCAAGGATCAAAGGACATGCACACCAAGGTCCTCTGATCCTCTGTACTTCCTAGAGTCCTACCATTCATTGTGTATTCCCTTGCCGTGTTAGTCCTCCCAAAGTCCATCACCTCACACTTCTCAGGATTAAATTCCATTTGCCACTGCCCTGCCCCCCTGACCAGCCCGTCTATATCATCCTGTAGTCTAAGGCTTTCCTCCTCACTATTTACCACACCACCAATCTTCGTGTCATCTGCGAATTTACTGATCATATCTCCTACATTCATGTCTAGATCATTAATGTACACTACAAAGAGCAAGGGACCCAGCACCAAACCCTGCGGTATGCCACTGGACACAGGCTTCTCGTCACAAAAACAACCTTCAACCATCACCCTCTGTCTCCTGCTACTAAGCCAATTTTCGGTCCAGTTTGCCAAATTGGATCCCATGGGCTCTTACTTTCTTGACCAGTCACCCATGCGAGACCTGGTCAAAAGCCTTACTGAAGTCCATGTAGACTACATCAACTGCACTACCCTCATCTGCACACCTACTCACCTTCTCAAAAAATTCAATCAAATTGGTTAGACATGGTCTCCGCCTGTCAAAGCCATGCTGACTATGCTTGATTAATCCCTGCCTCTGCAAGTGGAGATTAATTCTGTCCCTCAGAATTTTTTCCAAAAGTTTTCCTACCATTGATGTTAGTATAGTCCCTATTAAAAGATAGTCCCTAATAGATCCAATAAGGAATTCAGAGAAATTCACAGGGAGTGGTTGAGGTGAATTCTACAGATGCATTCAAGGGAAAGTTAGGTAAACACATGAGGGAGAATGGAATACAAGTATTACTGATTTGATGAAATAGGTTGGGAGGAATGTTCATGGGATGTGGGTGTCGCTGGCTAGGCCAGCATTTATTGCCCATCCCTAATTGTCCTTGATCAGAGAGTCAACCACATTGCTGAGGGTCTGGATTCACATATAGGCCAGACAAGGTAAGGGTGGCAGATTTCCTTCCCTAAAGGACATTAGTCCTTTAGTGAACCAGATGGGTTTTTATGACAATGGTTTCATGGTCATCATCAGACTTTTAATTCCAGATTTTTTTTTATATTGAATTCAAATTTCACCATCTCTTGGTCCCCAGAGCGTTACCCTGGGTCTCTGGAATACTAGTCTAGTGACAATACCACTATGCCACCACCTCCCTCATGTGGAGCATTAACACAGCATAGATCAGTTGGGCCAAATGGCCTATTTCTGTAATGGGCATTCTATATAATCTTATTTTTGCTTAACCTTTTCGTGGTCCACTGGTATTAGCTCTGCCTATGTTCCCCGAATTGCTTTAGGGTCAGTATGAATGGTAAGACTTACCCACACAGTTACCAACCCATGGACAGTGATGATCGAACTTGGCGATGCACCTGTTGCACACGGCACAATGCTTGGACCGAACAGGCTTCTGGATCTGATCAGAAAACACAAAGCTGCTTTGAGCATGCACAGTTGTGTTGTAAAGGAACGAAAATGTTTTTGTAGCCATCAGGTGTACATGTCGCTAATCCCTGATGCTGATGGCTTTCTTGGGACAGTTTAAATTAATTCATGGGACATGGGAGTTGGTGGTAAGGCCAGCACTTATTGCCCATCTCTCATTTGCTCCTCAAGGTGGTGGTGAACCATCTTCTTGAATGCAACTCAGTGGCTTGCTTGGCCATTTCAGAAAGAATTTAAGAGTCAGCCCCATTGTTGTAGGTCTGGAGTTACAGAAAGGCCAGATCGGGTAAAGGCAGATTTCTCACTTGAAACAACATTAGTGAACCAGATGGGGTTTTTATAAAAGTGCGATAATTTCATGATCACCATTACTTGGATTAGATTTTTATTCCCGATTTATTAATTGAATTTAAATTCCTCCAGCTGCCACGGTGGGATTTGAACTCGTGCTTGGAGCCTCTAGATTATTAGTACAGGAACACAACCACTACGTTGCTGTCGTAGCCCTTGTTCTTTGCCTCAACCTTTGTGCCTTGGAGAATAAGCAAAACAACCCAAGCACTGAGCCCAATATTAACAGCATCCTCGGGGAGAGAAGCACTGGTTTGGAATAGAGCACAGGTGAGGGACTAGTCAAAGCCACTTATACCATTTATGTAAGATTTCCAGCATCCACAGTACTTTGCTCTGACACTCAGGTCAGATCCGCTAAGGATCAACAAGTTTTCTAGTTATAATATATATATATATTTTATAATATATTAAAAATTTCAAATTTAAAGCATAAACTCATTTAATATGCAGCTGATTTCCTGTTTAAAATATTAGAATTAAGCAGAAAATCTATAAAAACTTGATGAGTTAACAGCAATGTGATTATTTATTTAGATTTCACAAGCGTACTGATAAAGTGGTGACACTTTTGCAAACTGCGTGAAATATTGGTTTGGCTATGTTTAAAACTCTATGTTAAAACCCATGTTTAAAACCCTATCTTTAAAAGTATTTCAGGCTAGGATGGAGAAAGGCATCTGAAGAATGAGACAGGAAAACCAAATGAAAAGGCAGATCATATCTTACCAAACAAGTACTGCAAAATATACTAAGATCCAAGTGCCCAGATTCAGCCAGTTCCACTATCGTCTGTGATACAAGAATAAACACAAGAGCAAAAATAAGTAATGTCTTGCTCAATGCTTGAATTTTGAGCTATTTTAAGCATACAATGACATAGTCCTACAGCTGAACTAGTTCAAAAACGACTTCCATTTATCCAGCGCCTTTTAACGTAACAAAATATCAGAAGACACTTCATAGAAGTGTAATCAGACACAAACTGACTCCGAGCCTGAGGAGGAGACATTAGGACAGGTGACCAAATGCTTGGCCAAAGAGGTAGGTTTTAATTAAGCAGCATCTCCAAGGACGGGAGAGCGAGAGAAAGATGGAGAAAGGATGAGGTTTAGGGAGGGAATTGCAGAGCTTGGGGCACAGGCAGCGAGAGCCACTAATGGTGATGCTAAAGAAGTTGAGGATGTACAAGAGGCTAGAGTTGGAAGTGTACAGAGCAGAGCTGGGGAAGTTAAAGAGGTAGAGAGTGAAGAGTGCTTGAAAAAGTATTTTCTCTACTGTCCTAATTCAGTTGTGCAGGAGACAAACATGATCTAAGACCTGAGATGAAGGGGTTTGTCTTATGAGGAAAGGTTGGGCCTGTACTCAATGGAGTTGAGGAGAATGAGTGGTGGTCTTATTAAAAAATATAATGGATATAATCTTCATGGAGGAAGACACAAAAATCTCCCAGAAATAATAGAGAACCAAAGGGCTAGAGGGAATGACAAATTGAAAGAAATTAGTTTTAGTGAAAAAGTAGTAGTGGAGAAATTAATAGGGCTGAAAGTTGATAAATTCCCAGGGCCCGATGACCTACATCTCCAGAGTGTTGAAACAGGTGACTGCAGAGATAGTAGGTGTATTGGTGATCATCTTTCAAAGTTCTATAGATTCTAGAACAGTGTCTGCAGATCGGAAGGTAGCAAATGTAACCCCACTGTTTAAGGAAGTGGGAGAGAGAAAACAGGGAACTACAGACCTGTTAGCCCGGCTTCAGTAGTAGGGAATCTATTATAAAGGATGTGATAACTGGACACTTAGAAAATAATGGTATGATTGGGCAGAGTCAACATGGATTTATGAAACTGAAATCATATTTGACAAACCTGTTGGAGTTTTTTGAGGATGTTAACAGCAGAATCTTCTGTTCGGCGAGTGGGGGAGGGTGGGGCCCGCTCGCCGACGTGTAAAATGAAGTGGGGTGATGTTGGTCATTTCGATTTTCAGTTAGGCGTGCGCACATCCCATTCGGCTGTGTGCCCGCCAAACTGTCAAAGGCCTATTAAGGCCATTTAAAAAGTAATTAACATGATAAATGGACCTGCCCGTCCAACCTTAAGGTTGGCGGACAGGCTGGGAGCCCAGGCGGGCTTCTGAAAAAACATAAAACCTCATCCACGGGCGGGATGAGGTTTCATGAGGGTATTAAAATTTTAATAAAATGTTTAAATAAAAGAAATTGACATGTCCCAGCTCATGTGACAGTGGCACATTTTCAAACCTGAGCCGATCTCCCTGAGGCAGCACTTTCCCCCAGGGAGATCTGTGAGCTCTTTCATGCACATGCGCAAAAGAGTGCACTCCCGGCTCAGGGAATCCCCCCCCTCCCCCCGCCCACACAGGGAGTGCATAGCGCTTCCTGGTGGATGTCAAGCTGGGCAGGCCTTAATTGGTCCGCCCACGTAAAATGATGGCGTGCCCCCCGATTGGGGGCGCCAATCGGGAACCCGCCTGCTCCCGCACAACCCCCCCGACGGGGGGAGGATCCTGCCCAAGGAGAACCATGGTTGTGATTTGGGTTTTCAGAAGGCTTTCGATAAGATCCCACCCAGGAGGTTAGATACGAAAAATTAGAGCTCACGGGATAGGGGGTAATATACTGGAATGGATTGAGAATTAGTTAACAGGCAGAAAACAGAGTAGGAATAAATGCATCATTCTCAGGTTGGCAGGCAGTTATTAGTGGGGGCAGGAATCGGTGCTTGGGCCCCAGCTGTTCGCAGTTTATATCAATAATTTAGATATTGCGAGCAAATGTAATATTTCCAAATTTGTGGGTGACACAAAACTAAGTGGGAATGTGACTTATGAGGATGATGCAAAGAGGCTTCAAGAGGATTTGGACAAGTTGAGTGAGTGGGCAAGAACATGGCAGGTGGAATATAATGTGAACGAGTGTGAGGTTATCCACTTTGGTAAGAGGAACAGAGTGCAGAGTATTTCTTAAATGGTGAGAGATTAACAAGCGTTAATGTCCAAAGGAGCCTGGGTGTCCTTGTTCATGAGTCACTGTAAACTAGAATGGAGGTGCAGCAAGCAATTAGGAAGGCAAATGGTATGTTGGCCTTTATCGCAAGAGGATTTAAAGACAGGAGTAAAGATGTCTTGCTTCAATTGTATAGAGCCTTGGTACGGCTGCACCTAGAATATTGTGTAGAGTTTTGGTCTCCTTACCTAAGGGAGGATATACTTACCACAGAGGGAGTGCAGTGGGAGTTCACCAGTAGTTTGGGGGAATAGTGTGTCATTCTGTAAAGAAGGTGGTGTGTGTGTGTGTGTGTGTGCGTGATGAAAAGGTTAAAGGTGTTACGTTTGAAGTACAAGTAAATTGGTTACATTGAACATTTGTATTTTTAGATAAGCTGAGGGGCTGTTTGAATTTCAAAGGGGAATCAGGTGCGAAGGAAAATGTTTACATCTTGCAGGTGTCCAAAGGTCAATAGGAGTGGGGTATTATATTTTTATTGACCCAAAAGCAAAGATAAGATGGAAACATGAAGAATCTTATATTTGGAAGGATTTGAGCTTCAAAGGGGTGTGAGAACAATGGGACAGAGGTGAAAGGGAAAAAAGGTATATCAGAGTTACTGTGGATAGCTGTTAATGTGAGAGAACTAGAGATAGCTATTGAGCTGGATAACTGTCGAGCCATTAAGCTGGAGATGGCTGGCGCTGTTTGAGCTATTGTGAAGTCTTGGGCTGCAGCAAGCAGTTTTATTCTGGAAGGAATTCCATAGCAAAGTGGAAGAAGGTACAAGTCAGGTGGCACGCCTTTATCAAAGCTCCAGCAGTCTGCCCTGTGGGATGTTACTGGATTCCATATTTAAATATCTGTAAGGGAGTGTTGCCTGGAAGGTGTTTAATTGTGAGTTTGACCAAGTAGAGAGTTTTGGGGGAATGTTTTGTAAGGCTAATCTTAATTGTGTTAACTGTAATCTTGTGTGCTTAGCTTTTCTTTTATTTTTCTTAATAAAACTTATACTTTCAATTTTTAAAAACCCAAATGTGTTACTGGACCTCTTACTGCTGAGATCGGGAGGTTTTCTTCTCAATCTTAGAATACAAAAAAAAAGGTCGTGGTCTGTAAGCCAAGTTTCTAGGATTTGGTTTGCACAGCAATTGACACTGGCTGTGGTCAGAACACCTGGGATGGCGGGACTGTCCTACCAGGAGAGATTGAGGAGACTGGGCCTGTATTCTCCAGAGTTTAAGAGAATGAGGGGTCTCATTGAAACTTACAAAATTCTTAAGGGGTTCCAGAGAGAGTGCAGAGGAGATTTACCAGGATGTTGCCTGGGCTGGAGAGTTTTAGTTATGAGGAGAGATTGGGTAGACTGGGGTTATTTTCCCTGGAGCAGAGGAGATTCAGGGGGGACATGATTGAGGTGTATAAAATTATGAGAGGTATAGATAGGGTAGACAGGAAGGAACTTTTCCCCTTGGTGTAGGGATCAATAACCAGGGGGCATAGATTTAAGGTAAGGGACAGGAGGTTTAGAGGAGATGTGAGGAAGAATTTTTTCACCCAGAGGGTGGTGGAAATCTGGAACTCACTGCCTGAAAGGGTGGTAGAGGCAGAAACCTCATAACATTTAAGAAGTGTTTGGATGTGCACTTGCGATGCCATGGCATACAAGGCTATGGGCCTAGTGCTGGAAAATGGGATTAGAATAGTTAGGTACTTGTTTGACCGGCGCAGACTCAATGGACCGAAGGGCCTTTTTCTGTGCTGTAGACCTCTATGACTAATCAGAGGTCCAAAGTTACCTGTTCCTCCCAAGCACTCTACGCCTACTCCATATAATTAGCAAATTAATTTTAACATAGATAAGTGTGAAGTATTACATTTTGGCAAGAAAAATAAGGAGGCCCCATATTTGTAACAAGAATCTAAACAGGATAGTGGAACAAAGAGATCTGGGAGTACAAATACACATATCACCAAGGTTATGACAATAACCTTATGTCAATAAAGCTGTTAGGAAAAAGCAAACCAAGCCACTTGGCTTTATTTTTTGAGGGAATTGAATTGTAAAGTAGGGAAGTTATGGTAAACTTGTATCCAACTTTGGTTAGGGCATTGCAATTCATATTATAAAAAGGATATAGAGGCACTGGAGAAGGTGTCAAGAAGAATTACAAGGATGATATTAAACTTCTGGGGGTATGGCTATCAGAAGAGGCTGAAAGCAGGCTGGGACTCCTTTCTCTTGAAAAGAGAAGGCTGAAGGAGTCACCAAATGGAGGTCTTTAAAATTCTGAAAGATAGACACAGAAACTATTTCCTCTTGTGGGGAAGAGCATAACTAGAGATCAGCAATATAAGATAGTTACCGAGAAATCCAATAGGAAATTCAGAAGAAACTTTTCCACCCAAGGAGTGACCACAGGGAGTCAATGAGGTGAATGGTACAGATGTTTTTTTATTCTTTTTGCTGGCAAGGCCAGTATTTATTGCCTGCTCCTCATTGCTACAACTGAGTGATTTGTGAGGCCATTTCGAGGGGCAGTTAAGAGTCAACCACATAGCTGTGGGTCTGGAGTCAAACGTAGGCCAGACTGGGTAAGGACAGCAGGTTTCCTTCCCTAAAGAATGTTAGTGAACCAGGTGGGTTTTTACGACAATCGACAATAGTTTCATGGGCTGGGGTTTTCCGCCTGCGGTGGGCATTGCTGCAGGCAAGATGGGATAATGTGGAGAGCGGCCAAAAGTTAACTGAAAATCCTGCCCATTGCCACCATTGCTGAAACTAGCTTTCAATTCCAGACTTTTAAATTGATTAATTGCATTTGAATTCCACCTGCTGCCATGGTGAGATTTGAACTCCAGTCCCCAGAACATTAGCCTGGGCCTCTGGATTATTAGTCCAGTGATATTGCCACTACACCACTGTCTCCGCTTAAAGGGAGGCTATATAAGCAGGAGGTGAAGGGAAGACGATGGAAGGCGGCTCAAGTGGAACATAAATGTCAACATGGACAGGTTGGACTGAGGGACCTACTTGTGCTGTAGATTCTACGTAATTTTAAGTAATGTCAAGTCTCAAGTTACTCATATACTGTACTCAAAAAAGTTCATTTCTTTTAAATTCTGGCAGTGAGGAGTCGCTGATTCTCCAACACACACACCACCAACACCCCCACCACACACTAGGCATATCACGGACTAACCTCCTTATACAAACTAAGCAGCTTCGTAGGTCAGCCAAGGATATTGTTGCCATGTCCGAACAATGGTAAATAAAAGATATTGAACAACACCGAGCAGGATGTTCCTGTATTAATATAAGGACTTGTTTACAGTCTAGTTAGGGAGGCAGCCAATCAATGAGATGAAGGTGCAAAGATCACCTTTTTAATTAGACGAATTACGCAGTTTTTAAAAAAAAACATTGCCAGAACAGTGAGAAGTTGCTTAAATACTTGTAGTATTTCCAAAGTTAGCTTGGTGGCTTTTAAACATGAAGTAATTAAAATATTTGTTAAACAAAAACAGAACTGAATCAAACATAAAGGGTTTCTGTCCATTTCTGGGACTTCAATTGCAACTACCTACAAACACAAAGGGAATGAACCAAATGAAATACTGATGTTACTATAACCCAACACTAAATATAAAGTTTATTTTAATTGGAATCTGCTTCTAAACAAGGTTGAATTTAGCCCTTTGATGAGGTTAATTCATGCCCCCTTTTTACAGGATATGAATTACAGTAGCTGATATTTCATCGCTTCAACCACACGCATACTTTGACTGCATGATTAATGGGGAAAGTGGGGGGCACCTTTAGTGTGACTCAGTGTTGACCTAACAGTCCTTGCATAGATCACAATGTAGGATTTACAATTTAGGAACTGCAAAACACCATCTCCCTTTACCTTCTTCTTTTGTTCTTCTGTAGCTTTGATGACCCCTGGGTCTGATTTCCACGACTTTCCAAAATTGTAGAAGAGTCCTACACTATTGACAAGAAATGGGAGGTGAACTGTCACAACAGGAAGATGTTTTTTGATGTTAAGGAATTAAAGAATGAGGGGCCAAAGTTTGGAGTTGTAAGTTATGCTTCCCTTCCATTACAACGAAGCTTCACAACAGCTAGTTCCATAATTCATGCTTCCCACATGCACAACACAGTTTTAGCCACTCATGTCAAGCTTGTTGAAGTCAACATCCCACACAAACAGACAAAAATGAATTCTCAGTCTCTTCTCTGCCAAGTTAGTTGGTTATGTAGAAAATGTAAACAGATACTAGGGCAGGGGACAAGGACAAAATCACATCTTCAACATTTACTTCCAAATGGTTATGAAGCTGGACAGAACATCAAGCCCTACATAGATGGAAAAATAGCACCTCCCCAATTGCAACTTGAGCATCCACCACCCCCGCAACATTCCCACCTCCCCTCCCCACATCCCATTAAGTGAAAAACTCTCAGGAAAGAAGTGATCAAACCGTCTTTTAAAAGGATATCAGTCCACAACCAGAAGAACCATGTAGCATACATCCAGAATTTTGTTGCCAGATAGATTCCCAGAGGCAGTGCACTGTGCATGGAGTGATCAAAGAAAGATCTGAAAGAGAGAATAACATCAATACAATGCATGCTGCTTGACTTCATCATTATCACCACCTCAAGAGCTTTACATGTGTTGGCGATGGCATAAATAAGTTTGCTGTTTTTAAATCTGTGAGCACTTGTATTGCTCTCGCAATTTATGGAATCATAGAATTTTTACAGCACAGAAGGAGGCCATTCAGCCCATTGTGTCTGTGCTGGCCCTCTGAAGGGGCAATTCACCCAATGCCACTCCCCTGCCTTTTCGCCGAAGCCTTACAAAATTTTTCTTTTCAGACAACGATCTAATTCCCTTTTGAATGCCTCAATTGACACT
This sequence comes from Cetorhinus maximus, assembly GCF_964194155.1. Classification (NCBI taxonomy): domain Eukaryota; kingdom Metazoa; phylum Chordata; class Chondrichthyes; order Lamniformes; family Cetorhinidae; genus Cetorhinus; species Cetorhinus maximus. The sequence goes on along the minus strand of NC_135900.1, from coordinate 724,427 downwards.
GCCTCCATCACGCTCTCGGGCAGTGCATTCCAGATCCTAACCACCAATGGGAACAGTTTCTCCCTTTCCACTCTGTCCAGACCCCTCATGATTTTGAATGCCTCCATCAAATCTCCTCTCAACCTTCTTTTTGTCAAAGAGAACAGTCTCAACTTCTCCAATCTTTCTATGTAACTGAAGTTCCTCATCTCTGGGACCATTCTTGTGAAACTTTTCTGCACTCTCTCTAATTCCTTCACATCCTTCCTAAAGTGTGGTGCCCAGAACAGGACGCAATACTCCAGTTGAGGCTGAACCAGTATTTTATACAGGTTTATTATAACTTCCTTGCTTTTGTGCTCTATGCCCCTGCTAATAGAGCCTAGGATGCTGTATGCTTTATTAAACACTCCCTCAACCTGTCCTGCCACCTTCAATGATTTATGCACCCACGTCCCTCTGCTCCTGCACCCGCTTTATTTTACAAATGAATCACTTCACACTTTTCTGTATTAAATTTCAACTGCCACTTGTCTGCCTATTCCTCCAACTTGTCTCTGTCCTTTTGAAGTTCTACACTATCCTCCTCATGATTCACAATACTTCCAAATTTCACATCATGCGCAAATTTTGAAATTGTGTCCTGTACACCAAGCTCAAGGTCATTAATACATATGAAGAATATATATTGGGGAGCTCTACAATAAACCATCCTCCAGTCTGAGTGAAATAACTGTTCACCCTTTGTTTCCTGTCACTAAGCCAAATTCATATCCATGTTGCTACTGTCCCTTTTATTCCGTGAGCTCTAACTTTGCTCACAAGTCTGTTGTGTGGCTCTGTATCAAATGCCTTTTTGAAATCCATGTATACCACATCAACAGCATCGCCCTCATCAACCCTCTCTGTTACATCATCAAAAATCCCAAGGCAAGTTAGTTAAACACGATTTGCCCTTAACAAATCTGTGCTGGCTTTCCATAATTAAGTCAAATTTACCCAAGTGACTATGAGTTTTGTCCCAAATTATACTTTCTGGAAGATTTCCCCCCGCACTGAGGTTAAACTGACTGGCCTGTAGTTGCTGGGCTTATCTTTACACCCTTTTTTGAACAAGGGTGTAACATTTGCAATTCTCCAGTTCTCCGGAACCACCTGAGTCTATGGAAGATTGAAAAACAACGGCCAGTGCCTTTGCATTTCCACTCTCACTTCCCTCACTGCCCTTGTATACATCGCATCCGGTCCTGCTGCCTGATCAAATTTAAGTACTGATAGCCTATCCAATACCTCCTCATCATTTTAAACACAAAGTGTCTGAACTACCTCCTCTTTCACCATGACCTGCGTTGCATCTTCTTCCTTCGTAAGGGCAGATGTAACCATGCCCTCTGCCTTCATGTGCAAATCCCCTTTCTGGTTCTAATCGGCCCCACTTCTCTTTTTACCCTCCTTTTATTATTTAAACACCTATGGTAGACTTCTGGATTCCCTTTTACGTTAGCTGTCAGTCTCTTCTTATACTCTCTTATTGCTTCTCCAATTTTCTTTCTCAATTCCCCTCTGAGCCTTCTATATTCAGCCTGCATCTCAATCATACTATCCACCTGACATCCATTATAAGCACACTTTTTCTACTTCATCTTAATGTCTGTCTCTTTAAGCACCAAGGGAGCTCTGATTTGTTTGTCTTACCTTTCCCCTTTGTGAGAATATACCATGACTGTACTTGAACTATCTCTTCTTTAAAGGCAGCTTATTGTTCAGGTACAGTTTTGTCTGCTAATCTTTGATTTAAATTTATCTGGGTGAGATCCATGCTTACCCCACTTAATTTGACTTCCCCCACTTAATTAATTCTTAATATGGGTTGTTCCTTGTCCTTTTGAATTGCTAACCTAAACCTTATACATAATGATTAATGTTTCCTTACTGACACTTGATCTACTTGACCGACCTCATTCCCAAGAACCAGGTCAAGCAGTGCCTCCTTTCTTCTTGGGCTGGAAACATTCTGAAGAAAATTTTCCTGAACACACTCTAGGAATTCTTAACCTTCTCTGCCCTTTACATTATGACTATCCCAGTCATAATGACTCAATGATTCAGGGGGAGATGATGGCAGACTAGTAATATCACTGGACCAGTAATCCAGAGGCCCAGGCTAAAGCTCTGGGGATGTGGCTTCAAATCCCACCACGGTAGCTGGTGGAATTTAAATTCAATTAATAAGTCTGGAATTGAAAGCTAGTCTCAGTAACGGTGACCATGAAGCTATCATTGATTGTTGTAAAAACCCATCTGGTTCACTAATGTTCTTTAGGGAAAGAAATCTGCCACCCTTGCATTGATCTGGTCTACAAGTGACTCCAGACCCACAGCAATGTGGTTAACTCTTAACTGCCCTCTGAAATGGCCGAGCAAGCCACTCGGTTCAGGGCAATTAGGGATTGGCAACAAATGCTGGCTTTGCCAGTGACACCCACATCCCATGAAAGAATAAATTAAAAAAAAATAAAGTCCCCCATTAAAGCTACATTATAATTCTTGTACTTTTCAATAATTTCCTTGCAAATTTGTTCCTTTACATCCTTTCCATTTGTTAGTGGCCTACCCTGAACAAAGTAATTGCATCTTTTTGTTCCTTAGCGCGAGCCAAATAGATTCTGTTCTTGAACCCTCTGGGACATCCTCTCTCTCTAGTACTGCAATGCCCTCCTTAACCAATACTGCGATCCCTCATTTCTTTCCTTTCCTATTTTTCCTGAACACCTTGCTCCCAGGAATATTTAATACCTAGTCCTGCCCTTCTTTGAGCCAGGTCTCTGTTATCATCACAGCATCATATTTCCACGTGGCTACCTGTAGCTGCAACTCATCCATCTTATTTAACCACACTCTGTGCATCATAGGCATGTGCGGTAACATTAATTTAGAATTTATTATTTCCTCCCTTACCTTGAACCTGCTGAATAACTTGCCATTTCCTACTCTAGTGCTATTTATCCCCCCCAGTATTCTGTGCCCCTTGGTGTTCACTCTTGTATTACCTCCTGCTTCCCACATCCCTGCCAAGTGAGCTTATACTCTCCCCACCGCACTAACAAATCACCCTGCAAGGGGCTCGGCTCTGACTCTGTTTATGTACAACCTGTCTAGTCTGTACAGGTTCCATCTTCCCCAGAACTGATCCCCAATGTCCCGATAATCCAAAGCCCTCCCTCCTGCACCATCCCTCTAGCCATGCATTCATCTGCTATATTCTCCTATTTCTATACTCACTTACGTGTGGGACCAGGAGCAATCTGTAGTTCTGCTTGCTAATTTCCTACCAGGCTCCATAAATTCTGGCTGGAGGACCTGCTTGTTTCTTCTTGAGTGTCTGATGGTCACCCATTCCCTCTCTCCCTGCATACTCCTAAGCTACAGGGTGCCCACATCCATAAATGTTCTATCCACAAGGCTCTCAACCTCATGGATGTGCCACAGTGACGCCAGCTACTGCTCAAGCTCCAAAATTCCTCTATTAGATAATAAAACTTCCTACTTAAAAAAGGCTCGCCAGTTACTAAATTCTCTTCTTCTGCTGTCACTTAAATAAAGGGAGGTTAATTGAAACGCTTTACTTAATCTTCATCATCGGAGGCTTTCAAGATCAGCAGCAGGATAGAGCAGGGCTGTGTCCTGGCGCCAACTCTCTTTGGCATATCTTTCTCCGTGCTCTGTTGTATGCTTTTGGCTACTCAAATGAGGGTGTCTACTTGTATGCCAGAGCTGATGGCAAGCTGTTCAACTTGGCAAGAGTGCGCACAAAGACCAAAGTACATAACGCCCTAGTCCATGAGTTGCTGTTTGCTGATGACACTGCGCTGGCATCCCATACTGAAGCTCACTTGCTACAGCTTGTAGATTGGCCCTCCCAGGCTGGCAATGAGTCTGAACTGACAATCAGCATCAGGAAGAGCAAAGTAATGGGCCAGGACGTGGATACGCCACCTTCCACCAACATTGACAACTTCACTCTGGAGGTTGTCGACAGTTTCATATACCATCGATCAACAATTCGATCAACCTGTCCCTTGATTCTGAAATCAGCACCAGGATTTCCAAGGCCGCAGCTGCCATGTCAAAGTTGAGAAGTCGAGTGTGAACCAACAGCAGTTGAGGTGATAGTGACTGCCCTTGACATCAAAGAAGCATCTGACCGAGTGTGGCATCAGGCAGTCATACCTAGCACAAAGGATGATGGCTGTGGTTGTCGGAGGTCAGTAAACTCAGGTCTAGGACATCACTGCAGGAGTTTCTCAGGGTAGTGTCCTCAGCCCAACCATCTTCAGCTGCTTCATCAATGACCATTAGAATGATCATTAGAAGCAGTTCACAGGAGCTTCACTCGACTGATGCCTGGGATGGAGGGGTTATCTTACAAGGAAAGGTTGGACAGGCTGGGCCTATATCCATTGGAATTTAGAAGAATGAGAGGTGATCTTATTGAAACATTTAAGATCCTGAGGGGACTTGACAGGGTGGATGCTGAAATAATGTTGCCCCTTGTGGAAGAGAATAGGGCTAGGGGACATAGTTTTAAAAAAAAGAGGTCTCCCAATTAAGACGGAGATGAGGAGAAAAATTTTCTCTCAGAGAATTGTGAGTGTTTGAAACTCGTGGGAGGCAGGGTCATTGAATATTTCTAAGCAGTGGTAGGTAGATTCTTGACTAACAAGGGACTCAAAGATTATCTGAGATAGGGAAAGTGGAGTTGAGGCCACAATCAGCTCAGCCATAATCTTATTGAGTGGCAGAGTGGGTTCGAGGGGCCAAATGGCCTACTCCTAATTCGTATGCTTGTATGTATGATCCTGATCTGCTACACAGTGATCCCGGCCTGCTTCACAGTGATCCTTGTTAATACGGCAATCACCTTGTTAAAACCAATTGCTAGTTAAACAGGTGATGGGCATTAATTGTCCCATCTAAATATAATAAAAAGGTACAGCTGAAACACTTTGTGTGGAAGCTACTTGGAAGTTAGTAGCACTGAGGAGTTGTCTTGAAGATAAACCAGCTTTAACCAAGAGACCAGCCTGGATTAATTTTTCCAGCACAACCTCTTATTGTGATTAACAATCCTGACCTGCTTCACACTCCTCCCGGTCTGCTTCACAGTGATCCCAGTCTGCTTCAACCATTTGAAACCCACCCACTCTCACAGAATTAAAATTAGACTCAAGTGGTATGAGGGGTGATCTTACAGAGGTAGCCAAGATAATTAAGGGAATGGCAAAAATAAATGCTGAATATTTTAAGTTAATTGGTAAAAATAGGACAAGGGTTCACAGCTGAAAAGCCTGAGTTTCTGTAGTGTTTTCTGAAACTGGGGATTAGACTTGTGGTTCATCTCTCAACTGCCTCCAGCAGAGAAATATCTCCTGCTTTCTCAGTGACCGAGGTGAATCTTGATGATACAGTCTGATCACAAGTTCCTTAGATATATTCTATTTTGGCCATGTAATTAACAGCAGATTATCACTATTTACACCAAGTATCTGAGTAGTGCGTTTTTTAATACTGTGTTTAAAATGATACAATTTTTGGGAAATGGGCATTTACTGATAGCCCAGTGGATACATACACCAAATGACAAATGCTGAGCTCAAAATATAATTTATTGTCTCTTCCTGGGAAATTCTACACACGATGCATTGTACACATTACATCTGGTATTTAGGAAGGGCTGCAATCAAATCAAGGAGTATAAATAACATCATACGGAGCTCAAGAATAGCAATATTGGTTAGCGAGAAATGCAGAGGGTTTGGGGTGAATGGAAAAGAAAGCCAACAGTTGCCAAGTTTCACTTACTTAGAAAGGAATTGCACCATTGCCCAGACTCCACCGTACATCAGTCCCTTTATTAGCCAGGAGTCAATGTCAAGGTCAGCTATGAATCCCATCAACCAGATCACCAAAAATGGAGTTCCCAGCATCACCTTCTGACGAAATTCCTGTTACAAAAAATGCAGCAAAACCTAATTATACAACAGTTCAAACATTAAAAAAAACTTTCCAAGACAAATTCAGTAAGGCCAAAAATGGTTTATCTTCAGTACAGTAATGAACACAGGAGTGACTGAACAGGTGAAAGCTTCCAACACATCTCCTACAAAAAGGGGTTCATGTTACCAAGACCACAGTGAGTTCCAAAACTGCTCAAATTAAACAAAGGAACTGCACCGTCCTTTCCACTCCAGTATGCACCAATGAAAATATTAGTCTGACCTGCAATTTGTCCTGTTTATAATTTTGCAGTTTCCTTTGTAAAGGACGCTAATCTGATGGCTAATTGTTCCTGCATGGTGTAAATAAAACTTGCGTACATTTCTTGATCACACTTTTTTTTAAACTATCAAAGTTCACCTAAATAAATACTAAAATGCCCCAAAAATATGATTTCTGGAATGTGTGGGTACTTATTAGCCAGTTCCATAAGCAAGAAAATTAATCCAAAGCGAAATAAATGGAACTTTAATGTTTTTCATGATTGACATAATTTTTAAAAAATTTTCCAGATCAGAAGATTCTAGACTTGGTCCCCTTTCCAGGCAGAGTTAGCTGATCTCACCCTGAACAAAAGTGAGGCATCCCTACAATGGCTTTCAACAGACCCTTGATTAGGGAGAGAGAGGAGAGAGATTTGAAGACCAAAGCTGCAGAATAAACCATTTGTGCACTCTACCATCAAGATCTTGACATGAGCAGTGCAATCCGCGTTAAACTGTACATCACCTGAGAACGTCATAAACTTGTTCTGACTTTATCTCATTAAAATTGTCTCACAACTGAACCTTTTGTCAGTCTATTCCCATGACAATTAGGGGTTCAGAATGCCCAAAAAAACCAACTATATTTCAAAAAGTATTTAATTGGCTGTTAAGTGCTTTGGGATATCCTAAGGTCATGAAAGGTGTTATAAATGTCCAAGTTCTTTCTCTCTTCTTATCATCTCGCTCACCTTGTCTGCCTTCAGCCTTTTTAGGAAAGAAGGACTGTCAAAGCCTTTTGCTTGCCTTGCTTCTTGTAAATGGTTAATCATCCAAACGTTTTTCCTCTGTTTAGCAAGATCTAATGGTGTTTCACCCTGTGAAAACAGAAGAAGTTTGCAGAAGCAAATACTGGAGTTTCCCATCACTTGCTTGTGAATTTAATATAAAAACAAAGTGCTGGAAAAACTCAGCAGGTCTGGCAGCATCTGTGGAGAGAGAAACAGGGTTGAATATAACTCTTCTGCAGAACTTGTAAATATAATGCCTTTCTAGTTTCTACAAAACTGAACATGAGATCAAAAGAAATAGGAGCTGGGGTGGGTTATTTGACCCCTCGAGCCACCTCTGCCATTCAGTAAGATTATAGCTGATCCGATTGTGGCCTTAACTCCACTTTCCTGCCTGCCGTCCAAAACCTTTGACTCCGTTATTGATCAAAAAATCTGTCTAACTCAGCCTCGAAAATATTCTCCACTGCTCTCCGGGGATGAGAATTCCAAACACTAACAACCTTCTGAGAGAAGAATTTCCTCCTCATCTTCGTCTTAAATGGGAGACCCCTTATTTTGAAACTGTGTCCCCTAGTTCTGGATTCCCCCATGAAGGAAAACACCCTCTCAGCATCTGCCCTGTCAGGCCCCCTCAGAATTGGTCTCACCAATGTCCCATGAAGTTGTAACAAGGCTTCCCTACTTTTATACTCCAAGAAAGGCCAAACAGTTAAATGATGTGTTAATCATGGTATACAATCCTCTTTAAGTAGTGGATTGCAAATATTTTAACACAAAAGTAATTCAGTCACCAGCAGCTCTCCAGTTCAGGATTCTGGTACCAATAAGTCTGCAAAAAGCAAAATTCTTCCCTCTTTTATTACTCCTTAATCATCATTCATAAAGGATGTAAGATGTTAGCCCAAAGTTCCATCTGCCTCCTCAAAAGATCCCACAGCCACCACTATTCTCAGTGTCCTGGGCCCAATATTGATCCCTCAACTGACATCACTAAAACAGAATCTGGTCATTTATTTCAATGCTGTTTGTGGGGTCTTACTGGGTATAGATTTGCTGCTGCATTTCCTATATTCTACATATTATAACAGCGACTACCCTTCAATGTTATTTCGTTGACTGTGAAGCACTTTGGAACATCCCGAGGTAATGAAATTTGCGATAAATAAAAGTCTTTCTCAATGGACACTGCAGATATTTAAAAGACACGTTCCACTGAAATTGAAAACGAATGCACTATCCAACTTTGTTGAATTATATTAGGGAGAAATCCCTAAATTCTATTGTAAACTGTTCTCACACTTCACATGGATAATTAAAAAAAAAAACTCGTACCTTGATATTTTGAGCATCTACATTAGCCCCAGACTCTAAGAGCAAACTGATCACAGTGGCGTTTCCTGCCAGCACTGCCCAGTGTAATGCTGTGTTCTTGTGGTACTTGTCCCCAAGATTTACTGACACATTAAACGTGAGCAACAGTCTTGTGGGATCCACACTAAAACACAGAAAACAATGATAATGTTGCTGATTCAAATAGGCTGGTTATTAGCTCCAGCAAAATAAAATGAGGCCTTCGAAAGTGGATAGCCATAATTTTCAGTCAGATTTAAAAACAATTCCAATCTTGAGCTTACCAAATGTGAAAAGCCCTAAAACTTACTGATGGTGCAAAACATTTCAAAATAAAGGACAGCTGGATATTACAGAGAATACCTCTCCATTTTAATGGAAAATGAATAATGAGAAAGAAAGCCTAAAAGGTGGGTTGATTCCCTCCCTAGTAATCCAGGAAGGGATGGGGAAGGAGACTAGAATTTGCAACACAAAGGAATTCTCAGAGCTGGGTGTTCGCTGGCAAGGCCAGCATTTATTACTCATCCCTTCTTGCCCCAGGAACAGGAGCAGGCCATTGAGCTTGTTCTGACAAGCAAGTAAATAGGGAAAACTAGATAAATGCATAAGGGAGAAGAGAATAAAAGGATACACTGATAGGGTAAGGTGAAATAAGGTAGGAGGAGGGTCCTCATATAAGCATTTATTTGTGTGCTGTAAATTATATGATAATTGTGTGTCGTTATATGTAACTAATCTCCTCAACACAAACTGAGGTGCTAATCTGAAACATTTTGAGGATATGGCTACACAGGATGCAGTAGCACTGTTGTATTGATAGCAGGTTTCATGTTATCGCAGCACTGAAATGTTAAGGCCTACTTTGTAAAGACATGGCATAAATGTTTAAAACGATGCAGATTCAATATAATATTACTTTTTTTTTGGTTGGGTGGCAGGGGGGTGAGGTGAGGTGGGGTGGGGGGAAATGTAGAGAAAAGAAAAATGCATATCATCCGAGATGGAGACAAAAATAGGGTAACAGTTAAAATGAAATTGAATGGTGGCTCTGATGGTTTAAACACTGCATATCTGAACCACTCAGACCAGGATCAGGTTTAACCTCTAGTCTACCATGAGTTAGCTGCTCTCAGTCACGGTGATCAGTTGAGGGGATACAACTAGGGCCAGGAAAGCCTGGCCAAAGAGGGGAAAAATCAGGCAGTTACCATGCATCATTCTTACACAGTCATCCCTGTTAGAAATATGCAAACCCGGACATTGTGCGAGGGCAAAGCCGGGATGGATTTTCACTCCTTTAACCTAATGACTCATCAGCACTTGTGGTCTAAATTCACAAATGGAAAACAATGAATGTACAGAGTACCAGAGCGCACCCAGCCAGTGCCGAATTCACACAGCAAAGTACAGAACCAGTGCCCTTTGAAGGGGCCGCAGCTGCACAGAACGTTAGCGGAAGGAGAAGTTTTCCCCCTTCAAATTTAGACTTCATAGAATTACCCAGCACAGGAGGCCATTCAGCCCATTCCTATGTTAGCTCTTTGAAATGGCTGCCTGATTATAACCTCTCCCCCTTTGCTTGCTTACAATTTTTTTTCCTTTCCAAGTGCATATTTTATTCCCCTTTGAAAGTTATGCAATCTGCTTCCACCATCTTTTCAGGCAGTGCATTCCAGATTATAACAATATTTAAAGGAATACTTTAATAGCCATTTAGTTAGTTAACAGCCAGACATTTGAGTGTTGAAACTGCTCTAACCTGTGCGTTCTATAAGCTGCCCACATCAATGGTGTCATTCCATTCTGGTCCATCATATCTACGTCCTGAAACAAATGGTCAAAAAAAAATTTGAAAAGCATAAATCCAAGTACATTTATTAGCTTTTTGTTGATGTTAATTTCTCACTCATTTTAGCAACTGCAATTGACATTGATTTAAATCTGGCTTCCCCAAAGTAGGGGGAAGTGAGAAGAGAATCTCAGTTTAAACTAGTCCTCACAAGTAATTTGATTTCCCTTCGTCCTGTTTCATGCATGAAATCTAAGTCAACCAAGGAGAAAAATTGGCAGCAGCCACAGAAACAGACAGCATTCACAGTGCAATCAAACCAAGGACTGTTGCAAGCATAACTTAATTGAATCATAGAATTGTTACAGCATAGGAGGCCATCTGTGCCAGCTCTCCATTCGAGCAATTCACCTCGTTCCAGTCTCCCACTTTTCATGGTAACCCTGCATATTCTTCCTTTTCAGGTAACAAACCAATTCATTTTTGAATGCCTTGATAGACACTGCCTCCATCACACTCTCAGGCAGCACATTCGAGATCCTAACCACTTACGGCCTGAAAACACTCTACCTCCATTGCCATAGCTTCTTTTGCCAATTAGCTTAAATCTAAGCCCTCTTATTCTCAATTCACAGAATCACAGTGCAGGAGAGGCCCTTCGGCCCATCGAGTTTGCACCGACACGTGAGAAACACTTGACCTACCTACCTAATCCCATTTACCAGCACCTGGCCCATAGCCTTGAATGTTATGACGTGCCAAGTGCTCATCCAGGTACTTTTTAAAGGACGCGTGCCTCCACCACCCTCCCAGGAATTCCAGACCGCCACCATCCTCTGGGTAAAAAAGTTTTTTCTCACATCCCCTCCTAAACCTCCTGCCCCTCACCTTGAACTTGTGTCCCCTTGTGACTGACCCTTTAACTAAGGGGAACAGCTGCTCCCTATCCACCCTGTCCATGCCCCTCATCATCTTGTACACCTCGATCAGGTCGCCCCTCAGTCTTCTCTGCTCCAACGAAAACAACCCAAGTCTATCCAACCTCTCTTCATAACTTAAATGTTTCATCCCAGGCAACATCCTGGTGAATCTCCTCTGCACCCCCTCCAGTGCAATCACATCCTTCCTATAATGTGGTGACCAGAACTGCACACAGTACTCCAGTTGTGGCCTCACCAAGGTTCTATACAACTCTAACATGACCTCCCTACTTTTGTAATCTATGCCTTGATTGATAAAGGCAAGTGTCCTATATGCCTTTTTCACCACCCCACTAACATGCCCCTCCACCTTCAGAGATCTATGGATACACGCGCCAAGGTCCCTTTGTTCCTCAGAACTTCCTAGTGTCATGCCGTTCATTGAATACTTCCTTGTCAAATTACTCCTTCCAAAGTGTATCACCTCATACTTTTCAGGGTTAAATTCCATCTGCCACTTATCTGCCCATTTGACCATCCTGTCTATATCTTCCTGTAGCCTAAGACACTCAACCTTACTGTTAGCCACCCGGCCAATCTTTGTGTCATCCGCAAACTTACTAATCCTACCCCCCCACATAGTCATCTATGTCGTTTATATAAATGATAAATAATAGGGGACCCAGCACAGATCCCTGCGGTATGCCACTGGACACTGGCTTCCAGTCACCAAAGCATCCTTCTGTCATCACCCTCTGTCTCCTACAACTAAGCCAATTTTGAATCCACCTTATCAAATTACCCTGTATCCCATGTGCATTTGCCTTCTTTATAAGTCTCCCATGTGGGACCTTGTCAAAGGGTTTGCTGAAATCCATATAAACTACCTCAACTGCACTACCTTCATCCACACACCTGGTCACCTCCTCAAAAAATTCAATCAAATTTGTGAGGTATGACCTCCCTCTGACAAAGCCATGCTGACTATCCCTGATCAAACCTTGCCTCTCCAAGTGGAAATAGATTCTCTCCTTCAGAATTTTCTCCAATAGTTTCCCTACCACTGAAGTTAGTCTCACTGGTCTGTAATTCTTCAGTTTTTCCCTATCTACTCTGTCAAATCTCTTCTCAACGTTCTCTTTTCCAAGATAAACAATCTCAACACTCCAATCCATCCAGGTAACTGCAGTTCCTCGTTCCTGCAACCATTCTAGTAAATCTTTTCCACACTCTCTCTAATGCCTTTACATCCTTCCTAAAGTGTGGTGCCTAGAACTGGACACAATATACCAGTTGAGGCAAACCAGTGTTCTATGCAAGGAACTTCCTTGCTTTTGTCCTTTATTCCCCTATTAAAAAAGCCTTTTAAAGCCTATTAACACGGAAGGATATACTTGCCATGGAGGGAGTGCAGTGGAGGTTCACAAGACCAATCACTGGGATGGCAGGATTCTTTTATGATGAGAGACGACTAAACTGTATTCTCTGGAGTTGCGAAGGATGAGAGGTGATCTCATTGTAACTTACAAAATTCTTACAGGGCGTGACAGGGTGGATGTGGATTGGATGTTTCTCCTGGCTGTTGAGTCACCAGGGGACATGGTCTCAGAATAAGGCGCAGGCCATTTTAGGACTGAGATGAGGAGGAATTTCTTCACTCAGTCGGGGGTGACTCTTTGGAATTTTCTACACTAGAAGGCCCTCTGGAAGCTCGATCATTGAGCATGTTCAGGACAGAAATTGATAGATTTCTGGATATTAATGACATCAAGGAAATGGGATAGCACGGGAAAGTGGTGTTGAGATAGATGATCGCCGAATGGCCCACTCCTGCTCCTATGTTCCTAGGATGTTTTATGCTTTATTACCCACTTTCTCAACTTCCTCTGCTACTTTCAATGATTTATGCACATATAGATCCAGATTCTTCTGCTCCTGCACCCCCTTTAGAATTGCATCCTTTATTTTATATGTTTCTCCTGCCAGAGAATCACTTCACATTTCTAATTTATCTGTTCTTCAATTTTATCCCTCCTGAAATGAACCCCAGTGCTTTGATTGTTTTTATTATGGCCTTATTAACCTGCATCACTATTTTGAATATAAGATAAAAACAGAAAATGCTGGAAAAACTCAGCATGTCTGACAACATCTGTGGAGAGAGAAACAGAGTTAACATTTCGAGTCCATATGACTCTTCTTCAGGAAAAACGCCTGCTGAGTTTTTCCAGCATTTTCTGTTTTTATTTCAGATTTCCAGCATCCATAGTATTTTGCTCTTATCACTATTTTTAGTGATTTGTGTATCAGCACTCCCAAGACCCCTCTGTTCCTCAACTCCATTTAGACTCTTATCCAAGTAATATGTGGTCTCCTATTCTTCCTCCAAAATGTAACACCTCACACTTACCTGGACTGAAATTAATTTGTCAATAACATAGCCATCCTGCAAGTCAATTAATATCTTCCTGTATTTTGTTGCAGTCCACTTTGTTAACTACACTCCCCAATTTGATATCATCTGCAGATTTTGATCACGTCAGTCAAAGTTATTTATTTAAATGGTGAACAAAAGGTTCAACACATATGCCTGTGGAATTATGATGACTTGTTTCAATGCCGTAAATTGTATGTAATATTACAAAAGACTGACTTGCATTTACATAGCACCTTTCCTGATCACCAGTCACCTTGAAGCGTCTTACAGTCACTGAAGCACTTTTGGATTATAGCCGCTGTTGTAGGAGACACGGCAGCCTCTTCACACACAGCAAGCTCCCGCAAACAGCAACAATGATCAGGTGATCAGTTTTTGTAATACTGATTGAGGGATATATATTGGCCAGAATGATGTGTTGTAAGCTCTTCCAATGGGTAAAGGCACAACCAGTGAAAGACTAAATTATCAATCTGAATGAGTGAACAAAAATTTGACAGATGGAGGGAGTATAATGTGAGGTTGTCCACTTTGGCAGGAAGAACAGAAAAGCAGAATATGATTTAAATGGAGAGAGACTGCAAATGCTGCAGCACAGAGGGATATGGGTGTCATACATGAATCACAAAAAGTTAGCACGCAGCTACAGCAAGTAATCAAAGCGGCAAATGAAATGCTATCCTTTATTACAAGGGAAATTTAATATAAAAGTACAGAAGTTTTGCTACAACTGTACAGGACATTTGTGAGACCACACCTAGATACTGCGCACAGTTTAGGAGGGATATACTTGCTTTGGAAACAGTTGAGAGAAGGTTCATTAGGCTGATTCCTTGGATGAAGGGTTTGTCTTACAAGGAAAGGTTGAGCAGGTTTGGCCTATACTCATTGGAGTTCAGAAGAGTAAGAGGTTACCTTATTGAAACACATAAGATTCTGAGGAGGCTTGACAGGATAGATACCCATAGGATGTTTTGCCTTATGGGGTAATCTAGAGCTAGTGGAGCATAGTTTCAAAACAATAGGTCTCCTATTGAAGACAGAGATGAGGAGGAATTTCTTCTGAGGGTCATTAGTCTTTGGAATTCTCTTCCACAGAGAGGAGCTGAGGTTGGGTCAATGAATATATTCAAGGCGGAGTTAGACAGATGTTTGATTGACAAGGGACTCAAGGGTCATGGGGGACAGGCAGGAAAGTGGAATTAATGTCACAATCAGATCAGCCATGCTCGTATTGATTGGCGGAGCAGGCTCGATGAGCCGAATGACCTACTCCTGCTCCTATTTTTATGATCTTATGAACACACTATAACCGCTGTGGATGCTGTTGAAAACAAGGTTTTCTGTCATTTCACCAGTGTTACAAATGCGAGGATTAAGATTTTTATGTTTTTGAACTGTGTCTTTAATTTAGAGTAAGATGGGGGAATGGAGCCATGTCACCTGCTCTGAATTCTGCTGACAAGAAGCTTGGGTGGCTTGGTTGTTTAAGGTTAAAGGGGGGCTCAGGTTGTTTTACTGGGAAGAAGATGCAAGATGTTCACATCTGTAAACAATGACCAGGGCAGTTGTCCTGACGGCAGACAGATTGTTTGTCTCCAAGTCCCAAGGTGGTGCTAGCAATGTCAGGTTTTGTAAACAGTTATACTTTCATCTGTCTATTTAATCCCATAATAGAATGGAGTTGGGGAAATCTAGAGATTAGCTAATTAGCATTTCTACCTGGATACAAGGCCCATGTGATTTATGTTCCCATGGAGCTGGGCTTTGAGAGGGGAAGAGTCCATAGGAAGCCATTAGGAGAATCACGTTGCAGATTTTACTAAATATCACTGAACCTCCACAGGGTCAGCCTACAACGAGCTGAGAAAGCAAGAGAGAGCGAGAGCAAGGAGAGAGGTAGAGGCAGCAAGTCTCTATGTTCACCACACAAAATGTGTGGGAGCTCGCGCTGGAATCAAAGAGACCAAGTTTGTGAGGATTTAAACAATGCTGGAAGATTCGGCTAGCTTTGACTAGAGGGAGAGATCTCCAGGGTAACCCACACCCCTGAAAGTCAGTTTGAGGATTAAAAGTTATATGGTTGGAAAAGGAAAAAGGGGCTAAGAAACACTTTGGACTGGTTCCAGGAGAATGAAATATCTACTTAAAGGACTGAGTAAAGTGTAACTGTAGAGGGAGATTTTCTCTCATTTTCAATATTATATGAGGGATCTCTCCTGTAGTTTAGAGGAGGAGATGCCTACTGAAATAGTGTTATGTCAATGTTGCTTTTAGTTTGTGTGTTACAGTTAAAGTCATGAAACTTGAAATCTTGTCATGTGATCCTTTCAGCCATTCACTGGAAGTTCAAATTTCTTTCAAAAAGTTATCAGTCTCCATGGGGATCATACTAAGAGCCATGGGCAGTAATTTGCTATTACTCAACTGCTCACAAACACTGCAAAATGGAAGTTTAACAACTATGATTTAATTCAAAGCTGCTCATGGAGCATAAACATCGACATAGACCAATAGGGTCAAATGGCCTGTTTCTGATGCTACAAATTTTATATAAGTTGCACAACGCAAAGTGCAACTGCTCCCAACAGCATAGTAGCTGGGATGCAAATTTGAAGTATTTTTTGAGGATGCGATTACACAGCAGGATTTTAACCACAGCATCAGATGCAACAACACTATTGTAACGTTTGAGGGTTTCAGGGTTTTCACAGCACTAAAAAGTTAAGATCCAGTTCCTAAAGATACACCACAGAGTTGTGAAACAATGTGGCGAAGAGTCAAGTAAATCAACTTGGGCTGCTTGGGTATTGCAACTATCTAAATGAGTGGAGCATCCAGTGCTGCATACAAAGAAATGGCCTTCAATATGGCAATCGGGTTAATCTTTAACCTCTTGACTTTAGTTAGCTGAAAGTGTGAAATTAATTTTAATCCAATTAAAGATCAAACTTCATCAATGCGGGGGTGGGGTATCAGGAGTCCAAGTTTGGGCATAAGCAATAAAAGGACTGATAAACAATTTCAATTTAGGATTTTTCATTAAACAACAGCGGCTTAACTTAAAAAAATTACAACGTGGACTGCTTCCAGAAAGATCACAGAAAATAATCTCCACGTTCTAGTAATTGCAACAATGGAACAGCAGGGCCAGAAAATAGCCCAAACCAGTGGTATTATCAATGGAAAGAAACAAAAAAACTCCCTTAAAGCCTTAACATTGGATATAAATGCTGCCTCCCAATAGCTTCATGTACGACTGCCATTACAATTTCAGGGCTATTTTCAATTGCTTGTATTTAGCTTTTCACTGATCCTTCTTTTGGAATGAAAGCTGTCAAAATAGCTTTTTTCCCCCATTTTCGCTCTGATTCCATAAATTCGCTTTCTGTAATCCTGATGTTGCAAACCCACCCAGAAAGGAATTACAAAATGCCATTAATTCAATCTTATTTTCTAAAGCCTTGCTGGAATAATTTGATCAGACTATTTTCGGATCAAGCGCCTGATCAGGGAGGCAATGAGTATTTATTTAACAATCAAAATGTCAACATGCATCATAGTGCCATTGTGAAATGCATGATCCTTAGCCCTTGGCACTACATCGCATTATCTTAATCACCACCTATAGCCAATAACTGTGACAAATACAGCTAATTCTAACCACAGCCTTTTGGGATTGAGTTGAGGAATGATTCGAGCAACACGCTTGAACATGCCAACATGTAGGCCAAAGTGCGGTCAGATGCATATTCTGTCTCCCGCTCTGCCATATCCCCGAATTTTATTGAGCTAATTTGGCAAAGTCCCAGAAGCATTTTCCCATGAGAGGAAGGTGGCTGGGGAGAATAAAAGAACTCTCAAATGATGCAAAACATAACTGAGCAACACTACTGGGAGTCTGTGAATGGATCGCTAAACATGATGACCCAAGTCAACTTGTAACCTCAGAGACAAAAATGGAATTTCATACTTTTAAATAAGCTAGTTTGTTTTAAAGCAACTTATCCCAGTTGGGCTCTTCCGATGTTTATCACTTCCTTCATTTTGACTTACACTGAGTTTTCTGCTGTTCATACTGGACTGCATTTCTTCCTCTCTCTGCTTCCTACCTGGAAAAACTGAAGCAACCATATCTACTTTTGATGAAGCTCTGGAAAACAACAGGGTTTATGTTTGTTGGCATGAATTTACCATAGCTTCCTTCACTGTTCCTCACTTCACCTTTAAGTGGTGGCTGAGAAGGGTATTGATATTTGACAATTTGCTGAACTAACGCTACCCACCAATTTCTTACCCCTCAAGCCTTTATCATAAAATGGGGCTGGTATCAGGGAGGGGAAACCGCTAAAAAAAGATTTTTGTAATAATATAAATAAAGACAAGAGTACAAACCTGAGTGAATTTTGACAACCGACTGTTTAGGTGATTGTTCAAGATTCCGCAGCACTATTTCAACAAGAGCAGGGAACTTTTCTCCATTATCTGTCCCACTACCAAAACAGATTAACTGATCATTTACCTCGCTGCTGTTTGTGGGTGGGACATTGCTGTGGACAAATTGGTTGCCATGTTTGCTTACGAATTAATAGCGACTACCCTTCAAAAGTAATTAATTGGCTGTGAAGCACTTTGGGATATCTTAAGAACATGAAAGGCATTGTCTGAACGAAAGGTAAAAGCAAAATACTGTGGAAGCTGGAAATCTGTAATGAAAACAGAAAGTGCTGGAAAAACTCAGCAGGTCTGGCAGCATCTGTGGAGAGCGGTTTCTCTCTCTTCAGAGCCATGAGTCATATCGACTCGAAATGTTAACTCTGATTTTCTCTCTCCACAGGTGGTGCCAGACCTGCTGAGCTTTTCCAACATTTCCTGTTTAAACAAAAGATCTTTGTTTCCTTTTTTTTATTCAGTCTTGGGATGAGGGTGTTGCTAACAAGATCAGCATTTATTATCCATCACAACTTGTCCTCGAGAAGGTGGTGGTGAGCCACCTTCTTGAACTTCTGGAGCTGTGTGGTGCAGGTGCACCCACAGTGCTGTTAGGGAGGGAGTTCCAGGATTTTACCCAGTCACCAAGAAGGGATTGCAATATTTTTCCAAGCCAGGATTGTGAGAGAGACTTGGAGGGGAACTTGATGGTGCTCCCATGCAATGGATACCCTTGTCTTTCTAGCTGATAGAAATCATGAGTTTGGAAGATGCTGTCAAAAGAAACTTGGCAAATTGATGCAGTGTATCTTGTGTATGGAACACACTGTGGCCACTGAACACCATTGGGGGAGGGAGTGAATGTTTCAGGTGGTGGATGGGTGCTGATCAAGTGGACTGCTTTGTAGACATTTTTTCCTGTAATGATAATTATTATGCAGTTCAGGTCTACAAACAAAAGTAGGCTGAAAATTACCTGCCCCTTTGCAATCAGGTATGCGACAATAGAGGTATGACCAAACTGAGCGGCTAGGTGGATACAGCTACAGCCTTCTCCATCAATCAGTGAGGGTTCCGCACCATACTTCATCAGATGCACAACCATGGACAAGTGACCCTGCCTGGAAAAAATATACAAAGAATACTTTACACAAACTATTAGCTAGTCAGATGTTATGAGTGCACACAGACAATGTTGAGGATTTGCCCAAACTCAGGGGAAAAAAAAATCCTCATGTAAGGCCTTTTTAGTCCACAAAGAACTGCACGAGGAGAGTATGGCTATGCCTTGTGTAAGATTCTTCAGTTCCTAATCAGAATACTAATCGTTAAAATCTAGCTTAATAGAGACTAACACGACTTTATTAGATACCCTTTTTGGTAGTACAGTAAAGTCGAAAACTTAGAAAAACAGTAAAATTTCTGTTACCTCCACCAACCGGAATTCTCTATTAGCCAGAATTCTGGGATCATAAGAACAACAAAAATTGGAGAAGTAGGCCATTTGGCCCCTTGAGCCTGCCCTGCCATTCAATAAGATCATGGCTGATGTGTTTGTGTTTCGAATTCCACACACCCATCTACCCCCGATAGCCTTTCATTCCCTTGCCTAACAAGTATCTATCTACCCCTGCATTAATAATATTCAATGACCCCGCCTCCACCACCTTCTGAGGCAGAGAGTTCCAAAGTCGCACAATCCTCAGAGAAAAAGTGTCTCCTCATCTCTGTCCTAAAAGGGTGACCTCTAATTTTAAAACAGTGCCCCCTAGTTCTGGACTCACCTACAAGAGGAAACATCCTTTCCACATCCACCTTATCGAGACTGTTCAGGATCTTATATACTTCAATCAAGTCAGCCTCACTCTTCTAAATTCCAGTGGAAATAAGCCCAGTCTGTCTAACCTTTCCTCATAAGACATTCCAGGTATCAATCTAATAAAGCTCCTCTGAACGGCCGCCAAAACATTTACATCCTTCCTTAAAATAAGGAGACCAAAACTGCACACAATATTCGAGATGTGGTCTCACCAGTACCCTGTATGCCCTCAAGCATAACATCCTTCCTTTTATGTTCGATTCCTCTCATAATAATGAACAGCATTCCAGTAGCCTTCTGTACCTGCATACTAACTTTTAGTGACTCTATACTAGAGCACCTAGATCCCTCTGCACCTCGGAATTCTGCAGCCGTTCTCCATTTAAGTAATGCTCTGTTTTTTCATTCTTCCTGCCAAAGTGAACAACTTCACATTTTTCCACACTATATTCCATCTGCCAGATTTTTGCCCACTCACTCAACCTATCGATATCCGTCTGCAACCTCCTCATGTCCTCTTCACAACCTACTTTCTTACCCATCTTTGAGTTATTTGCAAATTTAGCTACCATGCCTTTATTCCCCTCATCTAAGTCATTGATGTAAATTGTAATAAGTTGAGGCCACAGCACAGGCCCATGTGGGACTCCACTCATCACATCCTGCCAATCAGACAAAGTCCTATTTATGCGTACTCTCTGTTTTCTCCCAGCCAGCCAATCTTCTATCCATGCTAATATGTTACCTCCTACACCATGGGCTTTTATTTTCTGCAATAACCTTTGATATGGCACCTTATCTGGAAATCCAAGTACAGCGCATCTATAGGCTCCCCTTTATCCACAGTGCACGTTACTCCTTCAAAGAACTTGAATAAATTGGTTAAATATGATTTTCCTTTCACATAGAAACTAGGAGCAGGAGTAGGCCATTCGGCCCTTCGAGCCTGCTCCGCCATTTATTATGATCATGGCTGATCATCCAACTCAATAGCCTGCTCCTGCTTTCTCTCAATACCCTTTGATCCCTTTCACCCCAAGAGCTATATCTAACTCCTTCTTGAAAACATACAATGTTTTGGTCTCAACTACTTTCTGTGGTAATGAATTCCACAGAGTCACCACTCTCTGGGTGAAGAAATTTCTCCTCATCTCAGTCCTAAATGGTCTACTCCGTATCCTCAGACTGTGACCCCTGGTTCTGGACTCCCCCACCATCGGGAACATCCTTCCTGCATCTACCCTGTCTAGTCCTGTTAGAATTTTATAGGTTTCTATGAGACTCCCCCCTCATTCTTCTGAATTCCAGTGAATATAATCCTAATCGACTCAATCTCTCCTCATATGTCAGTCTCGCCATCCCAGGAATCAGTCGGGTAAACCTTCGCTGCACTCCCTCTATAGCAAATACATCCTTCCTTAGATAAGGAGTCCAAAACTGCACACAATATTCCAGGTGTGGTCTCAGCAAGGCCCTGTACAATTGCAGCAAGACATCCCTGTTCCTGTACTCGAACCCTCTGGCACTGAAGCATCTCTGCATCTTCCTCACAGCTCACTCTCCCACCAAGCTTTGACTCATCTGCAAATTTGAAGATATTACATTTAATTCCCTCATCTAAATCATTAATATATATTGTGAATAACTGGGGTACCAGCACCGATCCCTGCGGTACCTCACTAGTCACTGCCTGCCATTCGGAAAAAGACTCGTTTATTCCTACTCTTTATTTCCTGTCTGCCAACCAGTTTTCTATCCATCTCAATACATTACCCCCAATCCCACGCACTTTAATTTTACATGCCAATCTCTTATGTGGGACTTTGTCGAAAGCCTTCTGAAAGTCCAAAAAAACCACATCCACTAGCTCCCCCTCATCAACTCTACTAGTTACATCCTCGAAAAATTCCAGTAGATTGGTCAAGTATGATTTCCCTTTCATAAATCCATGCTGACTCTGTCCGATTCTGCCACTGTTTTCCACGTGCTCAGCTGTTAAATCTTTTATAATGGACTCTAGAATTTTCCCCACTACCGACGTCAGGCTGACTGGTCTATAATTCCCTGGTTTTATCTCGGCCTCCCTTTTTAAATAGTGGGGTTACATTAGCTACTCTCCAATCTGTAGGAACTGTTCCAGAGTCTATAGAATCTCGGAAGATGACCACCAATGCATCCACTATTTCTAGGGCCCTGGGGATGTACTCTGGGATATAGATTATCAGGCCCTGGGGATTTATCGGCCTTCAATCCCATCAATTTACCCAACACCATTTCCCTACTAAAACTGATTTCTTTCAGTTCCTCCCTCTCACTAAATCCTGTGTTCCCTAACATTTCTGGTATGTTATTAGTGTCCTCCTTTGTGAAGACAGAGCCAAAGTATGTATTTAGTTGGTCAGCCATTTCTTTGTTCCACATTATAAATTCCCCTGTTTCTGACTGTAAGGGACCTACATTTGTCTTCACTAATCTTTTTCTCTTCACATACCTATAGAAACTTTTACAGTCAGTTTTTATGTTCCCTGCAAGCTTACTCTCGTACTCTATTTTCCCCTTCTTAATCAATCCCTTGGTCCTCCTTTGCTGAACTCTAAACTGCTCCCAATCCTCAGGTCTGTTGTTTTTTCTGGCCAATTTGTATGCCTCTTCCTTGCATCTAATACTATCTCTAATTTCCCTTGTAAGCCATGGTTGGCCACCTTTCTTGTTTTACTTTTGTGCCAGATAGGGATAAACAATTGTTGCAGTTCACCCATGCGCTCTTTGAATGTTTGCCATTGCCTATCCACCGTCATCTCTTTAAGTAATGTTTCCCAATCCATCATAGCCAACTCGCGCCTCATACCATCGTAGTTTCCTTTATTAAGATTCAGGACCCTAGTCTCAAAATCAACTACATCACTCTCCATCTTGATGAAGAATTCTATCATATTATGGTCGCTCATCCCCAAGGGGCCTCACAGAACTAGATTGCCAACTATTCCTTTCTCATTACACAATACCCAGTCAAGGATGGCCTGTTCTCTCGTTGGTTCCTCAATGTATTGGCCCAGAAAAACATCCCGTAAACACTCTAGGAATTCCTCCTCTGCGATATTGTTACTAATTTGATTTGCCCAATCTATATGCATATTAAAGTCACCCATAATTACAGATGTTCCTTTATTACATGTGTCTCTAATTTCCTGTTTAATGCCATCCCCAACATCATCACTACAGTTTGGGGGTCTATATACAACCCCCACTAATGTTTTTTGCCCCTTAGTGTTTCTCAGCTCTACCCATACAGATTCCACATCGTCGGAGCTAATATCTTTCCTCACTATTGCGTTAATTTCCTCTTTAACCAGCAATGCAACTCCTTCCTAAATACTGAATACCTCTGGATTTTCAGTTCCCATCCCTGGTCACCCCGCAGCCATGTCTCCGTAATCCCGACTATATCATACCTGTTTACATCTATTTGCGCGGTTAATTCATCCACTTTATTGCGAATGCTCCTCGCGTTAAGGCACAAAGCCTTAAGGCTTGTCTTTTTAACATTGCTTGCACCGTTCCAACTATTTTTCACTGAGGCCCCGTTTGATTCTTGCCCTTGATTTCTCTGCCTGTCACTTTTCTTATTCCGCTTTCTGTCTTTTGTTCTTGTCTTTGATTCCCCTTCCTCTGACTCCTTGTATAGGTTCCCATCCCCCTGCCATTTTAGTTTAAACCCTCCCCAACCACTCTAGCAAATACTCCCCCTAGGACATCAGTCCCGGTCCAGCCCAGGTGTAACCCGTCCAGTTGGTACTGGTCCCACCTCCCCCAGAACCGGTCCCAATACCCCAAGAATCTGAAACCCTCCCCTTCAGACCATCTCTTTAGCCACGTATTCATCCGATATATCCTGCTATTCCTACTCTGACTGGCACATGGCAATGGTAGTAATCCTGAGATCACTACCTTTGAGGTCCTACTTTTCAACTTATTTCCTAACTCCCTATATTCTGCTTTTAGGACCTCATCCCTTTTTTTACCTATGAAAACCATGCTG
This sequence comes from Cetorhinus maximus, assembly GCF_964194155.1. Taxonomy (NCBI): domain Eukaryota; kingdom Metazoa; phylum Chordata; class Chondrichthyes; order Lamniformes; family Cetorhinidae; genus Cetorhinus; species Cetorhinus maximus. Next base: position 700,606 of record NC_135900.1, on the reverse strand, counting down.
ACTCTTCCAGATTATCTTGAGTTTTTCTAAGTGTCCAGCCATAGCCTCTTTAATGATCAATTCTAACACTTGCCCCATGACAGACGTCAAAGCTAACTGGACTACAGCTTCCTGTTTTCTGCTTCCCCCCACTTCTTGATCAGAGGGTTGAGTCTGTCTTTTGACTGGACATGTCAAACTCACAGGTAGTTATCACCTGTGGCCTGCCCTCGCTTCAGTCTCAGCCTCCCACTGTTCAGCAGCACGTGCTCCCTCAGCGCCACTCACTAGATTCACATGCTCCTGCACCTCTTACAAGGCCTCAACACTCACATGATTGCCTTGGAGCTCTCTCATTGGATGAAAACGTGGAACTCACCTTGCACCTTAATTAACCAGCACTTCCCATTCCCAGAGCACGCCGGATAACAGAGATTTTCCTGTGGTATAGTAAAGGTGCCAAGATGGTGGGACCGTGGGAAAATTATATCAAGTCATATAAAGAGGTTACTCACAACAAAAACCCAACATCTTGAGACTGTCTGTGGGAATTGCTTGTGCATGTAAAAACATGGGGTTGGAATGTCTCGGCCCCTATAGGAGATAAGGCCATGGAGCCTTGAGATAGGAGACAGTCAGACACAAATGGATGTGAAATGCATTCACAACGACTCAGATTCTGAAGTAATCCATGTCCAAATGCAGCAAGACCTGGACAATATCCAGGCTTGGGCTGACAAGTGGCAAGTGACATTCGTGCCACACAAGTGCCAGGCAATGACCATCTCCAACAAGAGAGAATCCAATCACAGCCCCATGACATTCAATGGCATTAGCATCACTGAATCCCCCACTATCAACACCCTGGGGGTTACCATTGACCAGAAACTGAACTAGACTAACCATATAAACACTGTGGCTGCAAAGGTAGGTCAGAGGCTAGGAATCTTGCGACGAGTAACTCACCTCCTGACTCCCCAAAACTATTTAGACAGCACCTTCCAAACCCACGACCACTACCATATAAAAGGATAAGGGCAGCAGACACTTTGAAACACCACCACCTGGAAGTTCCCTTCTAAGCCACTTACCATCCCAACTTTGAAATATATTACCGTTCCTTCACTGTCACTGGGTCAAGGGGATAATAGTATTGTCAGTGGGATAATAGTATTGTCACTGGACTAGTATTCCAGAGACCTATGGTAGTTTTCAAGGGACAGAATCACAGAATCATAGTGCAGAAGAGGCCCTTTGGCCCATTGAGTCTGCACCGACACGTGAGAAACACCTGACCTACCTACCTAATCCCATTTACCAGCACTTGGCCCATAGCCTTGAATGTTATGACGTGCCAAATGCTCATCCAGGTACTTTCTAAAGGATGTGAGGCAACCCATCTCCACCACCCTCCCAGGCAATGCATTCCAGACCATCACCACCCTCTGGGTAAAATAGTTTTTCCTCACATCCCCCTAAACCTCCTGCCCCTCACCTTGAACTTATGTCCCCTTGTGACTGACCCTTCAACTAAGGGGAACAGCTGCTCCCTAACCACCCTGTCCATGCCCCTCATCATCTTGTACACCTCAATCAGGTCGCCCCCTCAGTCTTCTCTGCTCCAACGAAAACAACCCAAGTCTATCCAACCTCTCGTCATAACTTAAATGTTTCATCCCAGGCAACATCCTGGTGAATCTCCTCTGCACCCTCTCCGATGCAATCACATCCTTCCTATAATGTGGCGACCAGAACTGCACACAGTACTCCAGCTGTGGCCTCACCAAGGTTCTATACAACTCTAACATGACCTCCCTACTTTTGTCATCTATGCTTCGGTTGATAAAGATAAGTGTCCCATATGCCTTTTTCACCACCCCACTAACATGCCTCTCCACCTTCAGAGATCTATGGACACACATGCCAAGGTCCCTTTGTTCCTCAGAACTTCCTAGTGTCATGCCGTTCATTGAATACTTCCTTGTCAAATTACTCCTTCCAAAGTGTATCACCTCATACTTTTCAGGGTTAAATTCCATCTGCCACTTATCTGCCCATTTGACCATCCTGTCTATATCTTCCTGTAGCCCAAGACACTCAACCTCACTGTTAACCAACCGGCTAATCTTTGTGTTATCCGCAAACTTACTAGTCCTACCCCCCATATAGTCTTGTATGTCGTTTACATAAACGACAAATAATAGGGGACCTAGCACAGATCCCTGTGGTACGCCACTGGACACTGGCTTCCAGTCACCAAAGCATCCTTCTGTCATCACCCTCTGTCTCCTACAACTAAGCCAATTTTGAATCCACCTTATCATATTACCCTGTATCCCATGTGCATTTGCCTTCTTTATAAGTCTCCCATGTGGGACCTTGTCAAAGGGTTTGCTGAAATCCACATAAACTACATCAACTGCACTACCCTCATCTACACACCTGGTCACCTCCTCAAAAAATTCAATCAAATTTGTTAGTCATGGCCTCCCCCTGACAAAGCCATGCTGACTATCCCTGAAAACCTTGCCTCTCCAAGTGGAGATAGATTCTCTCCTTCAGAATTTTCTCCAATAGTTTCCCGATCACTGACGTGAGATTCACTGGCCTGTAGTTCCCTGGCTTATCTCTACAACCCTTCTTAAATAGCGGAACCACATTAGCTGTTCTCCAGTCCTCTGGCACCTCCCCCGTGGCCCGAGAGGAATTAAAAATTTGGGTCAGAGCCCCTGTGATCTTTTCCCTTGCCTCCCTCAGCAGTCTGGGATGCAAATCATCTGGACCTGGAGATTTGTCCACTTTTAAGACCCCGGGTTCGAATCCCACCACTGCAAATGGTGAAATTTGAATCCAATAAAATTCTGGAATTACGAGTCTGATGATGCCCATGAAACCGTTGCTGATTGTCGTGAAAACCCATCTAGTTCAATAATGTTCTTTAGGGATGGAAATCTACTTTCCCTACCTGGTCTGGCCTCCATGTGACTCCAGGCCCACAGCAACGTGGTTAACCCTTAAATGCCCTCTGAACAGGGACAATTAGGGATGCGCAATAAATACTGGCCTTGCCAGTGATGCCCACATCCCATGAATGAATAAAAAAAAACAATAAAATCCTGGAACTCCCTCCCTGACAGTACTGTGGGTGGAACTACACCGCATGGACTGCAGTGGTTCAAGAAGGCAGCTCACCACCACCTTCTCAACAGCAATTAGGAATGGACAATAAATGCTGGCCTAGCCAGTGATGCCCACACCCCATAAAAAAGATTTTAAAAAAAGCACATTCGAAAGCTAAAAATATGCGAATACTGAAACACAATCAGCCCCAGGGGGGGTTTCGGGTAAAGGGTACTCGACCTGTAGTACAAGCTGTACCTATACCTGTGTACCACCTGTAGCATTAGCCTGTAGATCTCTACCTGAGGTTAATGCTATAGTGTACTTCAAAACTTAGGGAAGAATATTCCCCCTGTCTGGGGGGGGCGGGGAGTGCTGGAGTGGGTGTGTATAGGCGTGCCTCCGATCGGCGCCCCCGATTAAGGGCCAATTAAGGCCAATCTTTCTTCATAGCTGCAATTTTCAAGCCTTGGCAACACTCTTATAGATCTCCCCTGGACTCTATACAAAGCAATTATGTCCTTCCTGTAATGTGGTGACCAGAACAGTACACAAAATTCCAGCTGTGGCCTAACCAGTATTTTATACTGTTCCAACATTACATCCCTGCTTTTTTATTCAATACCTCGTCCTGTAAAGGAAAGCATTCCATATGCTTTCTTTACCACCTTATTCACCTGTCTTGCCACCTTTAAGGGCCTGTGGACATGCACTTCAAGGTCTCTCACTTCCTCAACCTCTCTCAATAACTTCCCATTTATTGAGTATTCCCTTGCTTTGTTTGCCCTCCCCAAACGCATTACCTCACATTTTTCTGGATTCAATTCTATTTGCCACTTATCCACCCACTCAACCAAACCATTGATATCATACTGGAGACAATAGCTACCCTCTTCACTCTCAACTGCACAACCAATTTTTGTGTCATCCGCAAATTTCCCAACCTGGCCTCCCACAGTTAAGTCCAAGTCATTAATATATACAACAAACAGCAAGGGCCCCAACACTGAGCCCTGTGGAACGCCGCTGGAAACTGCTTTCCATTCACAAAATCATCCATCAACCATCACCCTTTGCTTCCTGTCACTGAGCCAATTTTGGATCCAACCTGCCACCTCCCCGTATCCCATGGGATCTCACTTTCCTGACCAGTATGCCGTGTGGGACCTTGTCAAATGCCTTCCTAAAATCCATGTAGAAAACATCCACTGCACTACCCTCATCAATCCTCCTTGTTACTACTTCAAAACTTCTATTTAGTTAGTAAGCCACGACCTTCCCCTAACAAAACCATACTGACTGTCCCTGATCAATCAGTGCCTTACTGAGTGACAGTTTATCCTGTCTCTCAGAATTGATTCCAATAATCTGCCCACCACCCGAGGTCAGACTGACCGGCCTATAATTTTCTGGCCTATCCCTCGCACCCTTTTTAAATAATGGTACAACGTTTGCAGACCTCCAGTCCTCTGGTACCTCGTCCGTATCGAGTGAGGATTGAAAAATGATCCTCAAAGCATCTGCTATTTCCTCCCTGGCTTCCTTTAACAGCCTGGGATACAGTCCATCCAGCCCTGGTGACTTATCCACCTTCAAGGATGCCAGTCCCTCCAGTACTTCCTCTCTCACCGTGCTTATTGTATCTAATATTTCAGACTCCTCCTCTTTAACTAGAATCATCCATCTCCTTAGTGACAACAGAGACAAAATACTCATTGAGAACTCTGCCCATATCTTCAGCATCAACGTACAAGTTACCATGTACATCTCTGATAGGCCCTACCCTTCCCTTGGTTATCCTTTTTTTTTGTTCATTCATTCACGGGATGTGGGGTTTGCTGGCTGGGCCAGCATTTATTGCCCATCCCTAGTTGCCTTTGAGAAGGTGGTGGTGAGCTGCCTTCTCGAACCTCTTGCTCTTAATGTACCGGTAAAACATCTTTGGGTTTTCTTCGATTTTACCAGCCGATAATTTTTCGTATCCTCTCTTTGCTTTCCTATTTTCCATTTTTACTTCACCCCTGTACTTTCTATACTCCTCTAGGCTTTCTACAGTGTTAAGCTTTTTGTGACTGTCATAAGCTCTCTTTTTCTGCTTTATTTTACTCCGTATGCTTCTGGATAACCAGGGAGCTCTAGATTTGGCAGTACCACCCTTTTTTTGCGGGGTCATGTCTACACTGTGCCCGTAGAATCTCGCTTTTGAATACCTCCCACTGATTTGACATTTCCCTTCTAGTAGCTGTGTTCAGTCCACTTTCGCTAGTTCCCCTCTCGACTTTGTAAAATTTGTCTTCCCCCAATTTGGAACTTTTACTCGTGTTCTATCTTTGTTCTTTTCTATAATGAACCTAAATGTAGCTGTATTATTGTCATTATCTCCAAAATGGTCCCCCACTGCTACTTCATTCACTTGCCCAGCTTCATTTCCTAAGACTAAATCTAGAATTGCACCCCCTCTCCTTGGGCTTGTTACATGTTGGCTAAAAAACGTTCTCTTGAATGCAGATCAAGAATTCTGTGCCCTCTGTGCTCTCCACACTGTTCCTATCCTAATTGATATTTGGGCAGTTGAAGTCCCCAACTATTACTGCCCTATTGTTTTTGCGCTCAGGAATTTGTCTACATATTTGCTCTTCTAACTCCCTTCAATATTTAGGGGTCAATAGTACACTCCCAGCAATGTGGCTGCCTCTTTATTTCTGAGCACAACCCATATGGTCTCATTTGCTGCTTCATTTAGCATATCATCCCTCCTCACAGCTGTAATTGTTTCTTTAACCAATAATGCTACACCCTCGCCTTTTTCATCTCTATCTCTATCCTGCCTGAAAACTCTATATCCACAGATGTTGAGCTGCCATTTTTGCCCTTCATTAAGCCAAATTTCCATTGTAGCAATGATATCATGCTGCCATGATTCCATCTGTGCCCTCAGCTCAACGGCTTTATTTACTATGCTCCTTACATTTACACATACACATTTTAACACTGCCAAATCCTTTGCTGTACACTTTTTAAACTATGCTGCTTCTTTCTTTCATTCAGTCACTTACTAATTCTCCATCTCTGTTCCCTGCTCTGAATTTGCCCTCCGGTTCCCAGCCCCCTGTCAATCTATTTTAAACCTCTCCCCAACACCACCCCTCCCACCCCCCAAACAGCACTAGCAAATCTCCCTGCAAGGATATTTATCCCAATCCTGTTCAGGTGCAGAACAGCCAGTTTGTACAGGTCCCTGTACATTAAGGGGAGAGGCGATGGCGTAGTAGTATTGTCGCTGGACTAGTAATCCAGAGACCCAGAGTAATGTTCTGGGGATCCGGGTTTGAATCCCGCCATGTCAGATGGTGGAATTTGGATTCAATAAAAATCTGGAATTAAAAGTCTAATAATGACCATGAAACCATTGTCGATTATTGTAAAACCCATCTGGATCACTAGCATCCTTTAGGAAAGGAGATCTTCCATCCTTACCTGGTCTGGCCTATATGTGGCTCCAGACCTACAGCAATGTGGTTCACTCTTACATGCCCTCTGAACTAGGTGGGTAATTAATGCTGGCCTAGCTAGCGACGCCTACATCCAATGCATTAAATTAAACCTTCGCCAGAAATCTGATGTCCACCTTCATTGTTCAATCTCTCTATTCTCCTACTTCCATACTCACTTGCATATAGGACTGGAGAGGATTTCTGCTTTAGAGGTCCAGCTTTTCAATCTCCTTCCTAGCTCCCTGAAATCTGCTTTCCAAAGTCATTGTTACCAACGTGGACCACAACCTCTGGCTGATCACCCCAGAAGAATGTCCTGCAGCCACTCTGTGACATCCCTGACCCCGGCATCAGGGAGGCAACATATCACGTCTACGGCCACAGAAATGCCTGTCTGTTCTCCAATTAACTAACGAATCTTTTATCACTACAGCTCTTCATTTCTTCTTCCTCTTCTCCTGTACAGCAGAGCTTATTGCTCTGACTGCACTCCTCCGAGGAACCAACACCCTCACCAGTATCCAAAACGGAAAACTGATTGCGATCGGGACCCCAGGGGCTCCTGCATTACCTGCCTGGTTCTCTTGTGCTGCCTGGCCGTCACCCATTCCCTTTATGCCCCCAGGTTCCTAGCCTGCAGTGTGACCACCTCTTTGAACGTACTATCCACTTAACTCTCAGCCTTGCGGATGCGCCACAGTGACTCCAGCTGCCGCTCAAGCTCCGAAACTCTGAGCTCAAGGTTCTGCAGCTGGTGACATTTTCTGCACATGTGGTCGTCTAGGACACCGGTAGCATCTAGGGCTTCCCACAAATTACAGGCCATGCATTCCGACCGAGTTGTCCTGCCATTACTTCAATTTACTTCCCTTATGTTCTCTTTATTTTACTTTGGTTTACTTATACTACTTATATTAAAACTTTAAATGTTTCCAATATATACATTAAAATTTTCAGCAACTTGAAAAATTGTCAAGTTTTCAAAAACTAATCCTGGTTTGTTCTATTTGTTGAAGAGTACCATGTGTCCTGGGATGTACTCCCAGAATATCCCATTCCCAATGAGAGCACAGGACCAGCAATGGTAATTTGATTTAATTTAATTGGCATAAGGCAATTTGAAGCCATGTGCATCTTTACCTTGTTGCCCAGTGAAGAGGGGTGGAATTTAGGTCTCCTCCAAGCTGATCCACAATTGCACCCTTTGATATGTAGTATCTGAAATATTAATAATTCCATTAGCAGATCAAGGCAGTGCCAGAAAAACATTGACACAAACATCTCTGACTCACTCATTTCAAGGAAATGAGATATTCCAAGTTGTTAGAAATTAATTTTGGTAAAATTGCTTTGTAACCGCTTAAAGATTTGGAGGAAATTTTAGGCATTGGAACAGGATATAAAATGTTTCGAAAAAACAGGAGGACAGAAAAGGAGGTAGCTAGCATGGCATGCAAAAAAATTCAGGTTAACACCAGGAGGAAGCTTATAGATCTCCTGGTCAACAAAAGAAGGGAGGCACTTCCCTTTTTGAAGGAATACCAAGGGTATGCAAGAACAGAAGAGTTATGTTAAATCCGTGACCTTAAGCAAGCAACAATAAATTGAAAAATCCAAGTTATCCAGAGACCTGAGTTCCTTAATGTAATAGATGACTGTGTCATGGTCCAGTGTGTCAGAAATACAAGGGGTAATGTTCACATCGACCTGGTCAACCTAAGTGACCCAGACATTATGTCTTGGCACTCCTTGCAAACATTGAGCACAAAATAATTAATGTGATCTGGGCTTTGGAAATACTAAAGACGAGGGATCACATACACCACTTTAAAAGAGATAATTCAAGAGAAAAAAATGTAAGAACAGTTTAAGAAAATTGACTAGAGATGATTGTTCAACACCACTTCAGCTCAGGGCAAATGGAGCAGCTTTAAAAAGGCTGAAGGACAAATACATGCATAAAATTACAACTGCAGAAAGGGAGGAGATGGAGTTTATGAGGGTAAATCGAAGAACATGCAGAAGCCTGCTAAAAAGATCCGAGTGCCAGAGAGATCCCTGGAAAACAAAGGCATAATGGTTAACAGTAAGAAATTATTTCTGCATTTCAAAAGTAAGGTCAGAGAATGGGTGAGAACCATAAAGACAGTAGACAGGCTTGAAGCAAAGGACGAGATCAGGATGTAAACATTCTGAATGACAACTTACTGTAAATATTCACAAGGGATGGGTATGAGCAACATACTTCCCCAAAAACAGTCATCCATGTAAAATTAATGACTGACGCAGCTGAAATGGACAATCTAGAAAGACTCAAAAGTCTCAAAACAATAAATCTCCAGGGGTAGACTGTTTATTTATCCCACAGTGCTAAAGGAAATCATTATGAGGTATCAAAAAGCGTTATGAGGACGACATTAGACACCAGGGATGTTACCAATAGATTGGAAAGTGGCCAATATGATGCCTTATTTTAAAAGTGATACAACTCAAATACAGATCATTAATCTCCCTTCAATCCTTTATAAAACAACAGAAACCTTGTATCAGGTATAAACGTAGATTATCAGTACAATGATAACTAAATTAACAACAGTCAACTGATTCAGAAGGAAAAACACCTGCTTGACCAACTCCTTGAGTTCTTTAAGGAAGTTACATCACAGTTGTAGATGTAGTGGTAGGGTTAGAAACATTACGAAACTTTGACATCACTTCTGGGTCACGGGTACAATCACTGTACATATCATGCACCTTTGTTAATACATTTGTGTCATGAAGCCATTAATGTATATAATATTGTTGGAAATTATTATTTTTAAAAAAATATAGATTTAGTCAGTGGGTGCGTCTTATTTGGATTAAAGCCAACTAGTCTGGGTGCTTTGATGTGTACTAGTTATGAGATGTAAGAGAGGTAGAGTGCATTTGTATTTTGTTTTTTTTATTATTCATTCATGGGATGTGAGTGTCGCTGGCTAGGAAGCATTTATTGCCCGGCCCAAATTGCCCTTGTTCAGAGGGCATTTAAGAGCCAATCACATTACTGTGGGTCTGGAGTCACATGTAGGTCAGACCAGGTAAGGACGGCAGATTTCCTTCCCTAAAGGACATTAGTGAACCAGATGGGTTTTTACAACAATCGACAATGATTTCATAGTCATCATTAGACTTTTAATTCCATATTTTTGTTGAACTCAAATTCCACCATCTGCCTTGGCAGGATTCGAATCCAGGTCCCCAGAGCATTACCCTGGGTCTCTGGTTTACTAGTCGAGCAACAATACCACTACACAAATGCCTCCATTGACTTGACCTATTCAAGAAGGGGAGTGAAATCTGGCACCTGGCTAGCAGAGACCAAGCAATGATTATATCACTAATAAAATTGGTACTATGAAAGGGTTTTATTGTTAGAAGAGGGGGAGTTCAAAGGGACTGGTGATACAATGAGAATCTACATTCAAAGAGATGTGCTGGGTATAACAGATAGCAGTTTTGTGTGTGCAGAGCAGAGGCAATGGAACATCAAAGCAACTGTAAATCTACCACTGTGTCTGCATAGGAACCAAAGTGAAAGGATCCTCATTTTGAATTAGTAAGGTGAAATGCTTTGCCTGGTTTCTGCTTAAAGTCTATAGGTTGTTGTTGCCTTAATGGAGATTAGTTTTGGGAATTTGTTAAAGGTTATGATAGTAGTAATTTGTGGCCATGTGTATATGTTTAACTTGTGTAAGTTAATAAATGCCTCATGTAATTTGATATAAAAACCTTTCGAGAACTGGTGGTTTCATGCCTGAAGTCAGAGTTGCATCTCAAACATACCAAATAAAAATATAGGTTAAGAGATAAAAACAAAAAGCTAAAAGCTACTGCGGATGCTGGAAATCCAGAACAAAAACAGAATTACCTGGAAAAACTCAGCAGGTCTGGCAGCATCGGCGGAGAAGAAATCAGTTAACGTTTCGAGCCTTCATGGCCCTTCGGCAGAACTGAAGCATAGTTAGAAGAAGGGAGATATATAAACTGGTTTAAGGTGGGTGGGGGGGAGAGACATTGAGGGTGTGGTGATTGTGGAGATGAGCAGATAATCAAAAGATGTCACAGACAAAAGGGTCAAAGAGGTGTTGAAGTTGGTGATATTTGTCTAAGAAAAGTGCTAATTAAGAATGGAAGACAGGATATTCAAAGTACAGCTCTAGTGGGGGTGGGGTGGAGAGACTAACGAGGTTTTAGTTTTAGATTTAAAAATAATGGAAATAGGTGGGGAAAGAAGAATCTATATAAATTATTGAAAAAAAAAAGGCGGGGGGGTGGGGGGGAGAAACGGGGTGGGGATGGGGGGAGGGAGTTTAAGATCTAAAGTTGTTGAATTCAATATTCAGCCCGGAAGGCTGTAAAGTGCCTAGTCGGAAGATGAGGTGCTGTTCCTCCAGTTTGCGTTGAGCTTCACTGGAACAATGCAGCAAGCCAAGGACAGACATGTGGGCAAGAGAACAGGGTGGAGTGTTAAAATGGCAAGCGACAGGGAGGTTTGGGTCTTTCTTGCGGACAGACCGCAGGTGTTCCGCAAAACGGTCGCCCAGTTTGCGTTTGGTCTCTCCAATGTAGAGGAGACCGCATTGGGAGCAACGAATGCAGTAGACTAAGTTAGGGGAAATGCAAGTGAAATGCTGCTTCACTTGAAAGGAGTGTTTGGGCCCTTGGACGGTGAGGAGAGAGGAAGTGAAGGGGCAGGTGTTGCATCTTCTGCGTGGGCATGGGGAGGTGCCATAAGTGGGGGTTGAGGAGTAGGGGGTGATGGAGGAGTGGACCAGGGTGTAATTCTGTTTTTGTATAAGTTAAGAGAGTTGTTCAAAGATTCCCTCTGGGATTTTTAAGTAACTCAGCTTTACCAACTTATCATAACAATTGGGGACTCATCCGAGATAAAAATATTTCTAATTCCTTTACTGGTTTGGAATTGGTGAATCTTAAGATTACGAATATGCGAAGCCCTTTAAATTCAGGAGTTGCTGAGGTAGTTTAGAAGTGGTGAGACTGCAAGGTGGCTTTAGCAATTGCCAAAACTTGTCTGGGAGTAGAAGGTATAACTCTGATTGGGTTGGAGAAAATAACCAAAAGTAAGTTAACAGAGTTGGCAGATAAATTAAAATTGGGGTTACCTCAGGGGGCTAGGAAATCAAATATAATTAAAAGTATTTCATAGCATCTGCAGTTGGAAGTGAAACCTGACACTAGTGAGTCACAGCTTGAGGTAGTGATACTTCAGTTACAAATGAAGACGCTTGAATTTGAACAAGCAAAGGAACTGAAATCTTGATTTAGAAGCAAAGGATAGAAAAATGACATTTACAAGGGAATTAGAAATTATGAAGATAGAGAAGGAGGAAAGAGAGAGAAAGAGAATTCCAACTGATAAAGTTAGCAGTTAAAAAAGAGACGCCAGTAGGTGAGGAAGGACTCATCTCCAGAGTAGAACCCATTGTGCAGATGTTTAAATTTGTACAAGCTCTTCCAAAGTTTGAGGAAAAAGATATTAAAGCATTCTTTCTTTCATTTGAAAAACTAGCTAAACAGGTGAAATGGCCACAGGAAAACTGGACAATTACAGTCTAAGTTATTAGGTAGGGTGCATGAGGTATATATTTCGCTATCAGAAGAAATGTCGGTGAATTATGATGTGGTGAGAAAGGCTATTTTGAGTGCATATGAATTGGTTCCTGAAGCATACAGGCAGAAATTTAGGAATATGAGAAAACAGCCTGGGCAAACTTATACTGAGTTTGAAAGAGTAATACTGTAAATTATTAATTATTAAAGTAATTCTGACCAATGGATACAGGCGTTAAAAATAAAAAATAACCTATGCAGCTCTTTGGGAAGTAATTCTTTTGGAAGAGTTTAAAGGTTCAATCCTTTCAGGAGTGAGAACTCACAAGGAGGAACAGAGGGTTGATTCTGTAAGATAAGCAGCAGAGAAAGCTGATGGTTATGAGTTAATTCATAGAGCTAAGCCTTTTCGTCATCACCCTTTCAAATTGGAGAAGGATAAAAAGTGGGCAGGTGAAAGGAAGGTAGGTAGTCAGGGAAGAGAAGGGGTAGCTAGAAGTTCCCAGAAAGTTTTTCCTCAGAATAGAAAGGAAGGTGCTGTAGGTAGAAGTGACATTCGGAAATTGAGGTGTTTTCATTGTAATGAAGTGGGACATACGAAGTCAGTGTGTTGGAGATTGCAGGAAAAAACTGCAGGAATTGTTGGGGTGCAGAAAAGCTCTGGAAGTACTGTGGGTTCTGAGGTTCAGGCACAGGAGAAACCTGTGGTTTGTGTACAGGTGAAACAGGGAGAATCAATGAGAGGTAAAGAAGTGGGAATGTGTTCACAGTTTACTCAAGAGAATTCTGAGGAGCAGGTTGCAGAAATGTTAAAAAGTCTTTCCATGTGTACAGAGTGGAGTAGGTAAAGATGTTAAAGTTTTTAAGAGACACAGGGGCTAGTCAATCCTTAATATTGTGGGGTGGTGACATTTGTATTGCTGGAGAAGGTAATAATAAATGGGGTTCATGGAGATGCTAAATCTACTCTGCTGTGGAAGGTAAATTTAAAGAGCAAATGGAAGGCTGGTGAAGTTATAGTTGGAGTGGCGGAAAAATTGCCCATTGCAGGGGTTCATTTTATTCTGGGTAATGATATAGTTAATGTGGGTGATGTCTATGGTAGTTGAACAGCCTGTAGAAGTGTTTTCAACAAAGGTGTTACAGAAGGAACATCCTGAATTGTTTCCTGATTGTGTTGTAATGGAATCAAAGGCTCATCAGGAAGAACAAGAAAAACAAGAAAGGCTGGCAGTTCAAAGGCAAGAAGATGTTGAAATCCAATAAGCTGGCACTGTATTTGATAACATTGTTCAGGGGGAAAGAATACAGGACAATTCAGCTGAAATGTTTAACTCAAAGAGGTTAGTGGAGATACAGAAAAATGATTTACAATTAAAACAGTTATATCAGAAAGCTTATTCAGAAACAGAAGCAAAATGTATTCCAGTATGTTATCTTCGGGTAGATATTTTAATGAGAAAGTGGTGGTCAGATCATGTCTCAGCAAATGAAAGCTGGAGGGAGGTGCATCAGATTATTATTCCTTTAGGATATACAAATCAGATTCTGAGGATTGCTCATGAAATTCCAATGGGGGGACATTTAGGAATTAGGAAAACACAGGAAAAGATACAGAGGTATTTTTTTTGGCCAGGATTGCATAGGATGTAGTCAAATTCTGTAGAGCCTGTTATACATATCAAATAACAGGAAAACCACAAGCAGTGATTAAGCCGGAGCCTTTAATTCCAATACCAGCATTTGAAGAACCTATTACCAGGGTCATAATTGATTGTGTAGGACCCCTCCCGAAGACTAAAAGTGGAAATCAGCATTTATTGACAATAATGGGTGTGTCTACTAGGTTTCCTGAAGCAATACTTTTAAGAAATATTACACCTAAAAGATTGTGGAGGAGTTAATTAAATTTTTACAACATATGGTTTACCCAAAAATGATATACCTAAAAAAATACAATCAGATCAGGGGTCAAATTTCATTTCACAGGTGTTTAAGGAAAAAACTGTTCAAGTCAACAGCTTAGCATCTGGAGTCACAAGAAGCTTTGGAAAGATGTCATCAAACTTTAAAAACTATGATGAGAGCATACTGTCAGAATTATGCACAGGTTTGGGATACAAGAATTCCATACAGATGCTCCTCATGCATCAACTGGTTTTAGCCCTTTTGAAATAGTTTATGGCCATGAGGTATGGGGACCACTGAAATTGATTCATGAGAAATTGGTGGGTCAAAATTCAGAAACTATTCTCCTGGATTATGTATCAAATTTCAGGGAAAGATTGAACAGAACACGTGAGTTGGCTAGGGAACATTTAAAGCTAATACAGCAAGTGATGAAAGTGAAAGCAGGTAAGAAAGTTAAAACACACAGTTTTGTTTCTGGAGAGGATCTACTAGTTTTGTTACCAGTACTAGGTGATTCATTAAATGCAAGATTTCGTGGGCCTCACACGATTGAAAAGAAATTGAGTGAAGTAAATTATTTAATAAATACTCCAGATAGAAGAAAGAAGCGGCGGGTGTGTCAAGTGAATATGTTTAAAAAATACTTTGACAGGCAAGAGGAACAAAAAGAGGTCTTAGTGATGGTGGATGATGAGGAAGAGGAAGTAGTACCGGATTCTGAAATTGATTTTCCTCTAATCAAACTGGATAATGAGGGGGTGCTTGAAAATTTAAATGAAATATTGAGTTAGCTTCCAAGCAAGAGTCAAAGTGATTTGGAAAAGCTATTGCAGTCACAAAAACTATTTGTTGAAATAAGTTGGAAAAGACACATTTAGCTTCATATGATGTATGTATAGAAATATCATCATCAATAAGGCAGCATCCTGAGATTAAATCCGGCAAAATTATCACAAGTACAAAAAGAAATTGATCTCATGCTCCAAAATGATGTCATTGAGTCTAGTTGCTGTAACTGGAGTTCGCCTATTGTACTGGTACCAAAACCAGATGGAACACAAAGACTGTGTGTGGACTATCGAAAGGTGAATGCGGTGACAAAAGCAGATTCATATCCTATACCACGGTTGGAAGATTGCACTGAGAAAGTGGGACAATCTAAATTTATCACAAAGGTTGACTTGCTAATAGGATATTGGCAGGTACCGTTATCAAACGGAGCAAATGGGATATCATTTGTAATGCCAAGTGGACTATATCAATTTAAAGTCATGCCATTTTGCATGAAGAATGCACCTGCGACATTTCAAAGACTGACAAACAAAGTAATTGCAGGTCTAAGCAATTGTATGGTTTATATTGATGGTCTAATCGTTTTCAGTCAAACATGGGAGGAGCATTGACAGCATCTGGAAGAATTATTTACTCAGCTATAAGAATCTAGCTTGGTGATGAAATTGGCTAAAAGTGAATTTGCAAAAGCACAAGTTATGTATCTAGGCTATACCATTGGACATGGTAAGATGGCTCCAAGAGATGCAAAAGTCAAGGCTATCATGGATTTCCCAGTGTCTACAACAAAACGAGAACTTTTAAGATTTCTGGGCATGAGTGGGTTTTACCAGAAATTTGTACCAAAGTTTAGCCAAGTGGTTATTCCACTGACTGAGCTATTAAAAAAGAACAAGAAGTTTCAATGGACACTGGAGCGTCAGAAGTTATTCGATAGTTTGAAAACTGTATTAACTATGACACCAGTTTTGGCCAATTATGCCAAGCAATTTAAGCTGGCCATTGACACAAGCAATATAGGCACTGTTGTACTGTTACAAGAAGATGACACTAGAATTGAAAAACTGATAGGGCATTTTTCACAGAAGCTGAAGGTGCAACAGAGAAGATATTCAACAATCGAAAAAGAGACTTTGGGTTTGGTTTTAGCATTGCAGCATTTGAAATTTATGTTGCAAACAATTCATCAGAAACAATTGTTTATACAGACCATAATCCTGTGAAGTTTTTGGACAAATTTCGAGACAAAAGTGCAAGGCTTTTCAGATGGAGTCCATTATTACAACCATTTAATCTACGGATTATACATGTTGCTGGAAGAGAAAATCTGTTTGCAGATGTGTTACTAAGAGTTTTAAGCTTAAAGGAAAATTGGACATTTTTAAAACCCTGGACACTGAACTGGAGTGATTTCCGTTGATACCAAGGACTTGTGCATATATATTGTGATGTTAACGCATGCATCTGGTAATGTAATAGTGTAATAAGTATAGGAGATAGTGTGAGATGGGTTATTAAAAATGAAGCCGTCTTTTAGAATTATGATGGTTCATTTTCTGATAAGGAGGGGGATGTCATGAAGCTATTATTGCATATAATATTGTTGGAAATTTTTTTTTAAATAGGGGTTTAGTTTGTGGGTGTGTCTTAACTGGATTAAAGCCAGCTAGTCTGGGTGCTTTTATGTATACCAGCTTTGAGAAGTAAGAGAGGCAGAGTGCATTTGCATTTTGTTGAATAGAGCATTCAAGAAGGGGAGTGAAATCTGGCACCTAGCTAACAGAGACCAAACAATGTTTATATTACTAAAATAAATTGGTATTATGGAAGGCGTTTTATTGTTAGAAGAGATGTGGAGTTCAAAGGGCTGGTGATACAATGAGAATTTACATTCAAAGAGATGTGATGGGTATAACAGACAGCAGTTTTTGTGTGTGCAGAGCAGAGGCATGTAACATTAAAGCAGCTGTAAGCCTACAACTGTCTACACAGGAACCAAAAGTGAAAGGAACCTCATTTTGAATTTGTACGGTGAAAATGCTTTGCCTGGTTTCTGCTTCAAGTCTTTGGGTTGTTGTTGCCTTTGTGGAGATTAGTTTGGGAATTTGTTAAAAGTTATGACAGTAGTAATTTGTAGTCATGTGTATATGTTTAACTTGTGTAAGTTAATAAATGTCTCATGTAATTTGATATAAAAACCTCTCGAGAACTGGTGGTTTTATGCCTGAATTCAGAGTTCCATCTCAAACATACCAAATGAAAATATAGGTTATGACAGTTGTTTAAAATTTCCCTCTGGGATTTTTAAATAACTCAGATTTATCAACAGCTGCGTCATAACAATTTGCTGTCCATGAGAATGGTCTTGTCATTTCAAAGCGTCATGCAAACGCATCGATGTGCGCTCTTATTGTGAGGGCGAACCATGCTCCCACTCAACAATCGCCTCCCTCTACTTTACTGGAAGTGTTTTCAAAATGCCTTAGTAACCTCTACTCCTTACAAGACAGCGTGGAGTTGGGCATGCTCACTCACTTTGGAGGATTAGCCGTAATTGTTTCTTAAAATGAGATGCACAAGACTTGCAGCCATGCTGGTTTCTCCAACCATGCACGTATCTCAGTCTCTGCTAAAAGTTTCTTCTTAAGGTGGTGACGACTGCATCAGTCCTTTGGCGCAGAGTTTGCACTGTTGTGCCGACTTTCACTTCCCAGAGCACATGGATACATGGTTTGCCGCTGACCTTTCCAAAGATTAGGACCTGGTGAATCATGAGGGTTCAAGATGCAACTCCAAATGCTGAACTTGCTCTTGATGTTACTGGCTGCAAAAGCCTTTCAGTGCACTGGCATGGCACTAAGGGACAGAAGGAATGTGGCTGTGTCCCATAGCCTGCACCTTACTCCTCCTGCAATCTTGTTGCTATCAGTGTGGCACGAGCACGTCTTTCACGGCGTCCTCACATGGAGGCTGATCTTCATCTCCCTCTTCAGGTTCCTGCCCTTCCTGCTCTTCATTTTCCAAGGAACTCTCAGTCTCCTCCATGTCCCCCCAAGCCAGCAAGTGATCCTCCCCTTTGAAGTGCTAGGTTGTGAAGGGCGCAACAGATCAAGATGATATGGGACACCCTCTGTGCAGCGTACCGCAGAGCCACCTGAGCAGTCCAAACATCAGGAGTGCATCTTCAGGATGCCAATATTCTGCACCACATTGTACCTCTCCTCCGAGGCACTCTGAAGATGACACACGGGTGTCATGAGCCATCATTTAAGCGGGTACCCCTTATCCCCAAGCAGCCATCCCTTTAATTGCAGAGGCCCTACAAATATGTGAGGCAACTGGGAGTAACTCAGGATATATGAGGCATGGGAACTCGCAGGGTACCTGGTACTCTTTCCTGTTAACGTACATTAGGGGTTGCCATGATAGAAGTCTCAAAGTGACATGTGTGCAATCAACTGCACCTTGTACTCAAGGGAAGCCTGAAATAGCTGCAAAGCCCAGAAATCTATCCGCCTGGCTAGCTTCATTGAGCGTGGACTGCAAATAATGATAAGCTTTACCGTAAAGGGCATCTGTCACCTTCTTGATGCATTTATGTGCTGACGACTGTGAGATACTGTGCATCCCTGGAACGATCCACAGGCAAAAAAACTGAGCACTACCAGGGGGTGTCCGCCCAGTCCATGGAGCATTAGATCCTCTTCCAGAATGTGGCAGATATGATCCACCACATCCCTTGACAAGCGCAGATGTGCGCAGCATTGGCTTTCGCTCATCTCCAGGTAGGAAAGTTTTTTTCAGTAGACCCTTGGTCATGCAAGATGGCTCCATGGGATGGGTCTAACCTCCTTATCCTCTGGATTTGCTAGGGCTCCCCTGGACCATGTACCTAAGGCTGGGCCTCCTCTCGAAACTGTGCAAGGAGGCACAATCTCCTCAATCAATCACTGCCACCAAAAAGGGAGTATTGAGCGCAGTCTTCATTATTCAATCCTCCTTCTCCCTGGGGACTGCTAGATGTTTACAGGTTAATGAATACTGGGCAAATGTAGTAGACCTCCCACTCGCCAACATAAAGCCCCAGAGCTGCGTCAGCACTACCACCTTTTCGCTGACACAGCCTTGTAGCTGAGGTGCAGACTCTCAAATCTAAGTGACCAAGGTGCCAACCCTGATATTTGACATCTCAATCCCACAGAGTATTGCTGAAAAAAGAGACATGTCTAAGCTTTTCGTCTTGCACTCATCAGGGCACTCGCAAGAATACCAATATAAGGGGAAAACAATTTATACCGTTTGTGAAGAGAGTGCTGATTGGTTGGCAAGTGGTGTTGCCATGGCGAATGCACCACTGATGGTGACTGACAGTTAACTGCCAAACTTTGTTTGAAATTTAAACCAAGCAGCTTGACCCTGATTGGTCAAGGCATTGCCCTGAGAAATGAGTCAACGAATGGCTGTCACTTATTTTGTTTAGCTGAAACAGATACAATGTATGTACATGTTCTTTCTGTCTGTAAAGAAGAGGGCCCTGTCACTTCCAGTACATGCACCACACTGCAAGCCTGATGGACAATCTTAAAATGGTTGTCAGCGTAATTCTTCGCACACTGAGGATCATTTAGCAAATGTTGTCGAACCGCAGAATCACATCTAATGTTAGACACCATGTTTTGAGTTGCAAGCACAGGCTGGTTGGATGCGGTCTGTACCTTGCCTTTTGTAAACAGCAGCTGGGACATGCTGTTTGATACAATCCACCAGTCTTTGGGATGTACGGCCTACATACCTAGCATCACACATTGAAATTCATATACCACATTAATCATGTGTGATAAGCAGAATGTCTTTTTGGCTTGGCGGCAGCATCCTGTTAGTGGCGAATATCACTCGTGTTGCTACGGCATAGTAGCTGTGTGAAACAGCTAGCTTCACCTGTTGCTCAAATTTTTGAGACACCCTGCCCTTCCAGGGTAATCTGAGATAGGCTGGGCACTTTTCAGGGCCAGAGATGATGGCCTTCATGAGTTTGCGTGATATGCGGTGTGAAATGATCTGATCAGGGTGGCCATTATCTGCCTTTGATGCCCCTATTTCAGCATCAAGCTTACATGGTAAAAATGGCTTGGGTCCACAGAGGTTCTAAGAGGCTTAGACACGTTCATGAAATGTGCCACCTTACCAAAGGCACTCCTTCAATCTTTGATCTGGTATACTGATTAAGCTCAACTTACATTTCAGCAATGACTGGATGCCTTTTTGTCCGTTATACATACCAACTGGAAAAAGCACAGGCTTCCATTGATGATCTGGAAAATATGTAGCAGCTGTGCTTCCTTAACAGTTGCCTGCATTTTCCATTCTCACATACCTCTCTGTTAATGTTCAAATGGAGCAACTGTATTGTGAAGCCAATTACTCCTGTAGTCTCTCGATAAAGCGCACCAAAAGGTAATGGCTTCAATTGCACCTTCTCAAGGAAGCCTTCCTCTTTCCTCTCAGCTCTGACTCTATTTCAATGTTGTGACTCTAAGCAGTCTGAGAGTGCCCCTCAAGGGG
The DNA here is from genome assembly GCF_964194155.1 of Cetorhinus maximus. NCBI lineage: Eukaryota > Metazoa > Chordata > Chondrichthyes > Lamniformes > Cetorhinidae > Cetorhinus > Cetorhinus maximus. The sequence goes on along the minus strand of NC_135900.1, from coordinate 680,135 downwards.
CCTCTTAGTCCAGCCGTGGGATCCTCCCACTACACCACCTCAGACCCCTCCCATGCAGATTTTTTTCCAGTTTTGATTTTAAACTGTGCAATAACTTCAGGGTTTCAAGATGGTGGCGTTGCATTTCTACTTCAAGACCAGCTTTGACCCTCCCCCTGTCAGTGTTCAGGTTGCTACAATCTTCCTGGAACCTCATGATGTGCAGGCAGACTTCCCTCCAGTGATTCTCCAGCTTTCCCCAGTAACCCTGGATCCCATTGTGGTGGACATTCCAAACCACTCCCCTGAACCCATCACTGCTGATGTCCCCATGTGGACTTCACCCTTCCCCATCTCGAGGCTGCGTGCATTGTGACATAGAGAAGAGAGAGCCCCCCCCCAATCCCCAAGCAGAGCTTCGAGTAACCCCTCCATACCTTTTCCCCATTTACAGGCTGCAGATACCTCCCCAAACCATGACCAATCCACCTGTAGCCCAGTACAAGCCAGACAACCCCATCGCCACCGACTGTAAGACAATGAACACGCCCTGCACAGCTGTGCCTTATCCCAGTTGAGCACAGAGGCCCTGCCCCTCCCTGGAGCGGGACTACAACGTGTGTGCCATGCATAGCCCCAGGACTGCCTTTAATCTCTCACTCAGACCTCTTGGCCCCAGACTAGGGATTATGTCTTTCAATGAGTTCTCCTGTTCCTTCTTGACTGATCAGAACACAGTCTGCCTTCCCACCTCCCCACCTCCATGTGTCTCTGTGCAAGCCTTTCCCCTCCCCTACCTCCATGAGTCTCCATGAACCTATCCATCTTGCACTATACGAACACAACGACCCCCACCTCCTATTCCAGAGTCTGTGTACCATCCTCTCCCATTCATACAGTTCGATCCCCATCCACCCCCTTCTGTGTCTGCGTTCTCGTCTTCCATGTCGGGCTCCAGCTTCCCCTCCTTCGGTCTCCCCTCTGCCTGCCATCATTTCCCCCGCTCTCCCCACCCGCACCCTCCAACCCCACCATATCCCATTCTTCCCCATTTCTCCGCCTGACCACGGTTGCATTGCAGGTCTCTGTTTCAGAGTACAGCCCTGCCTGAGACCTGCAGCACACACTGAGTGCTGTCCTCCTGGAGTGCGGCGTTACTCACCGTGAGCAGACTATCCCTACACCCCCACCAGCGTAGCATAACACTGGCATTGCTGAGAAACTGGAGCAGCGCTGTTGCAGGTCGACTCTGAATGTTGCATTCACCTCGAAGTCACGAGCGAAGTGAGGAAGGACAGCTGCACATCACTTATATCCAGTCCTGATTTAGACTAGTCTAACTTCCCGCTGGCGTGGAATGCAATTGGAAGGGGGAATGTGATTCTGGTAAGTAGTGCTTTTAATGAGTATTCATGACATGGTAGTGTATGCAAATGGAATTCCCGACAAGGATCAGCGGGAAACCCGACCCGCTTTCAGCCCATCATGAAAGTGGTAAGGGTAAAGTTCCAAATTGATTTCCCACCGGCGGGATTCCAACTTTTGTCCTCTCTCCAAATTTTCCCCTCCCCCATGCCACGAAACCCACCGCTGGCAGGACCGGAAAATTCCACCCACTATTTCTGAGATCTGAAATTGAATTCAACTTGCAAATAAACTGCATATCCAGACATTTTTCCTTTGACCTTTTCAGCAGTGACTTGTATCCCCAAAGATGTGAATCCACCTTCAATGTTAATTGCAAGTTCTAAAGAATCACAAAAGGTGTACAAAATGATGAGGGGAATAGATAGAGTGGACAGGATAAAATTGTTTCCCTTGGTGGGGAATTCTAGAACCAGGGGACATAGATTCAAGATAAGTGGCAGAAGGTGTAGGGGGAACATGAGGAAGAACTTTTTTACGCAGAGGGTAGTGGGTGTCTGGAATTCGCTGCCCAAGTTGGTGGTAGAGGCAGAAACTTTAAACTCTTTTAAAAAGTACCTGGATCTGCACCTAAAGTGCTGTAAGCTGCAGGGCTATGGGCCAGGTGCAGGAAGGTGAGATTAGAAAGGGCACCTGGGCGCCCTCGGGCTGGCATGGACAAGATGGGCTGAATGGCCTCCTTCTGTGCTGTAACTTTTCTATGGTTCTATGGTTAGTATGCAGGTACAGCAGGTAATTAGTAAAGCTAATACAATGTTCTCATTTATTGTGAGGCAAAATTATTACAAAAGTAGGGAGGTTATGCTTCAGATGTACAAGGCATTGGTGAGACCACATCTGGAGTATTGTTTACAATACTGGTCTCCTTATTTAAAGAAAGATGTAAATGAGTTGGAAGCAATTCAGAGGAAGTTTACTAGATTAATACCAGGAATGAGTGGGTTGTCTTATGAGGAAAGGCTGGACAGGTTAGGCTTGTATCCACTGGAAATTAAAAAAGTAAGAGGCAACTTAATTGAAACCTTTAAGATCCTGAGGAGTCTTGACAGGGTGGATGTGGAGAGGGTATTTCCTCTTTTGGGAGAATCTAGAACTAGAGATCACTGTTTAAAAATAAGGGGTCAATCATTTAAGACAGCATTGAGGAGAAATTTCTTCCCTCAGGGGGTTGAGAGCCTTTGGAACTCTCTTCCTCAAAAGGCGGTGGGAGCAGAGTCTTTGAATATTTTTAAGGCAGAGCTAGATAGATTCTTGATTAACAAGGGAGTGTAAGGTTATCGGGGGTAGGCAGGAATGTGGGGCTGAAGTTACATTCAGATCAGCCATGATCTTACTGAATGGCGAAGCAGGCTCGAGGGGCCGAGTGACCTACTCCTGCTCCTAACTTGTACGTATATATGTACGTATCTATGTATGTATAATTTTGAATTAATAACTTTAGTTCGCTTTCATAACTGGGTATCATATAAACTGCAAGATCTGGAAGGAAATGAATAATGAGGCATAAATAAGTGGACATAGACTAGGCAGAGGTAGGGTTTCAATCAAACATAAATTAATGGTTGTAATGATACCGTACATTGTGATGGTGAGTAAGATTCTTATACTGTAGGCATTCTGCAAAGTACAAGAGATACGAGGTATAATAATGAAGCTTTCATTACACAAGTCAGGCCATCACCAAGCACCAGTCTTGTTATCAACTGACATTTAAACAAAGTTATTACAAGGCAGTGTATACCGTTTCACAATGTTCATGGTATTTCAAAGAGTAGCAATGAATCTCAAAGACCTACCTGCTCAGGTCAATTCTGTTATTGATAGCAGCCCAGTGCAGAAGTGTAACATTTTCTTTGTCAGGCTGCCGTACATCATAACCTGCTTCCACAAGCTCCCGACAGCGATCAAATATTCCATATCTAGAAAAGAAAGCAAATATCTTTGCTATACCTACATATGTGTCTGATGTTTGTGTTTACCTGCGTTTTTATAAAATCCAGACTTAGAATCATTAATTTCCATTTTATTTCTCGGCATGTATACACAACTCTGTGAAAAATATATTTCTAGGCCTCCTAGCTGGTAACTGTATCACTTAATGTTGTTCTGCCTCAATCAGATTGTGAAATTCCTGGGTTCATTCCGAGCTATGTGTGGAGCTGCTCCTCAGTGGAGAAGGGGAACAGTTGGAATGCAATCATTGGCTTCATGATAATTTGGTTGAAAGAATCATAGTGGAGGGGAGGGTAAAAGAAAAGATTAGGGGAGGGAAGAGAAAGAAATCCCTACTCCAATCTTTTATTCAATGACACCTGCTGAGAACTGCTTATGTGTGGACAGCATTGCCCTTTGCTCTACTGTTCCCAGAATCCTTGCTGTCCTACCAATTCTCACAGTTTAAGTTAACACTTAGCTCTTTAATCAGGTATTAGGGCTGTGCAACCCATGTTGCTGCTCCCAAGCATCAGACCCCACTTTCTGAGGTGACACAAGTGTTTCATAAGTGAATATGAAGTCACTACATGATTCATTCCTCGTACATAGGAGGGTCCTCTCTGAATTCATCACTTACATACAATTTACAGCACAAAGACAAGCCATTCAAGCTAATCGGCCCATGCCGGTGTTTAAGCTCCACATCAGCCTCCTCCAGCCCAACTTCATCCAGTATATTAGATCAGTATACTGTTCTATTCCTTTCTTCCTCATGAACACAACACAAGAACACAAAAACTAGGAGCAGGAGTAGGCCATTTGCCCTTCGAGCCTGCTCCACCACTCAATAAGATCATGGCTGATCTGACTGTGGCCTCAACTCCACTTTCCTGTCTGTCCCCATAACCCTCGACTCCCTTGTCGATCAAAAATCTAACTCAGCCTTTAACACTGTATATTCAATGACCCAGCTTGGACTGCTTCTGGAGAAGAGAATTCCACAGACTAATAATCCACTGAGAGAAAATATTTCTCCTCTTCTCCGTCTTAAATAGGAGACCCCTAATTTCTAAACTGTCTCCCCTCGTTCTAGTTCTAGACTCGCCCACAAGGGGAAACATCCTGTCAAGTCACCTCAGGGTCTTTTATGTTTCTAGATGATCTTGTCTCATTTTTCTAAACTCCAATGTACACAGCTTCATTGCTCAACATGCTCAACCTTTCCTCATAAGCAAACCCCTTCAACCCAGGAATCAGTCGAGTGAATTTTTTCTGAACCACTAATAATGCAATTATATTCATTCCTAAGTAAGGAGACCAAGATAGTACATAGTATTCCAGATCAGTCTCATTAAGACCCTGTACCGCTGTAGTAACACTTGCCTACTTTTATACTTGATTCCCCTCGCAATAAATGCCATCTCTTTGCATCCCTAATTACAGTTACTTGCAAATTAACTTTTTGTGATTCATGTACCAGGACACCCAAATCCGTCTGTGCTTGGGAGTTCTCCAATCTCTCTCCATTTGAATAATACACCACTTATTGATTCTTACTGCCAAAGTGGACAAGTTCACATTTTGCCACATTAAATTCCATCTGCCAAATTTTTTGCCCATTCACTTAAAGAGTCTACAAAGGGATTTAGGTAGGTCAGGTCCTTTTGACAATTTACTTGCCCTACCTATCTTCGTGTCATCCACAAGTTTAGCAACCATATATTTGGTCCCTTGATCCAAGTCATTAATATAGATTGCAAATAGTTCAGACACCAGCACTGATGCCTATGGGAGGCAGTGGCATAGCGGTATTGTCATTGGACTGGTAATCTAGAGGCCCAAGGTAATGCTCAGGAGGCCCAGGATCGAATCCCACCATGGCAGATCATTCATCTAATGATGACCACGAAACCACTGTCGATTGTCATAAAAACCTCTAAAAAGTCAATAAAAAGGAATGAAACCGGATGGACCACCCAGCATCGACTAAGCACTGGAAACGACAATGGCAATCTCAGCCCTGTCGACCCTGCAAAGTCCTCCTTACTAAAATCTGGGGGCAAGTGCCAAAATTGGGATAGCTGTCTCACAGATGAGTCAAGCAACAGCTGTCGTGCTAAAGGAATCATACCTTATGGAGCATGTCCCAGACACCACCATCACCATTCCTGGTTATGTCCTCTTCCACCTGCAGGACAGATCCTGCAGAGGTGGTGCACAGTGGTATACAGGCATGAGGAAGTTGCCCTAGGGGTGTCCAACGTTGACTCTGGACCCCATGAAGTCTCATGGCATCTGGCCAAACATGGGCAAGGAAATCTCCTGCTGATTACTACGTATCACCCCCATCCCAACTCCTCAGCTGATGAGTCAGTACTCCTCCATGTTGAGCACCACTTGGAGGGTGCAGAATGTGCTCTGGGCAGGGGACTTCAATGTCCACCGTCAAGAGTCGCTTGGTAGCAATACCAAGCTGGCCAAGTCCTAAATGGCATAGCTGCTAGACTGGGTCTGCGGCAGCTGGTGAGGGAACCAACAAGAAAGAAAAACATACTTGACCTCATCCTCACCAACCTGGCGAGGTAGCGGTGACCACTGCACAGTACTTGTGGAGACGAAGTCTCGTCTTCACAATAAGGATACCCTCCATCATGTTGTGTGGCACTACCACCGTGCTGAATGGGATAGATTTCAAACAGGTCTAGCGATTCACAACTGGGCAGCCATGAGGCGCTGTGGGCCATCAAAAGCAGCTGAATTGTACTCAACCACAAACTATAACCTCATGGCCTTGCATATCCCCCACTTCATCATTACCGCCAAGCCAGGAGATCAACCCTGGTTCAGTGAAGAGTAGAGGAGGGCATGCAAGAAGCAGCACCAGACATACCTAAAAATGAAGTGTCAACCTGGTGAAGCTATAACACAGGACTATTTGCATGCCAAACAGCATAAGCAGCAATTGATAGGCAGTGCTAAGTGATTCCACATCCAACAGATCAGAGAGGTGTCAGCTGTGGCTCAGTTCATAGCACCCTCGCCTTTGAATCAGAGGGTTGTGGGTTCATGTCCCACTCCTGGAAACCAAGAACTGTGATTGTACTCAAAAGAGTTACAATCTGTGACTGTTGATAACTCGAAAAGAGTATCCAACAGATCAGATCTAAGCTGTGCAGTCCTGCCACATCCAGCTGTGAATGGTGATGGACAATTAAACAACTCACTGGAGGAGGAGACTCCACAAAAATCCCCATCCTCAATGATGGAGGAGTCCAGCACATCAGTGCAAAAGATAAGGCTGAAGCATTTGCAACAATCTTCAACCAGAAGCTGTACTGTCGGAGAAGCTGTCTTTCAGATGAGACAAGGTTTTTCCAACCGCATCACAACAAATTGCATTTGTAGAATTACAGAATGATACAGTGCAGAAAATTCAGCCCATCGTGCTTGTGTTGGCTCTTTGGAAGAACTATCCAATTAGTCCCACTCTACTGCTCTTTCCTCATCTTTCTCTCTTAAGGTACCATGCCATAAGAGGGCATTGACAACCATGGACCCACATGTTAATCTTCCTCTGGAGCCTTGAGTCATCTTCATTGCTTGTACATATCAACATCCTGAGGGGGGGTTACCATTGACCAGAAACTGGACTGGACTAGCCATATAAATACTGTGGCTAGCAGTTCCAGAACATTGCTGCAGGAGTTCCTCAGGGTAGTGTCCTAGGCCCAACCTTCTTCAGCTGCTTCATCAATGATCTTCCTTCCATCATAAGTTCAGAAGTGGGGATGTTCACTGATGATTGCACAACGTTCAGCACCATTCACAACTCCTCGGATATTGAAGCAGTCCATGTCCAAACATAGCAAAACCTGGTAAATAACCAAGCTTGGGCTGACGAGTAGCATGTAACATTCACATCACACAAGTGCCAGGCATTGACCATCTCCAACAAGAGAGAATCAAGCCATCGCCCCTTGACATCCAATGGCATTACCATCACTGAATCCCCCACTATTGACATCCTGGGGGTCACCATTGACCAGGAACTGAACTGGACCAGCCTTATAAATACTGTAGCTACAAGAGTAGGTCAGAGGCTAGGAATCCTGCAGCAAGTAACTCACCGACTGACTCCCCAAAGCCTGTCCACCATCTACAAGGCACAAGTCAGAAGCAGATGCAATACTCTCCACTTGCCAGGAAGAGTGTAGCTCCAACAACACTCAAGAAGCTTGACACCATCCAGGGCAAAGCAGGCTGCTTTATTGGCACCCAATCCACAAACATTCACTCCTTTCATCACCAATGCACAGTGGCAGTAGTGTGTACCATCTATAAGATGCACTGCAGTAATTCACCAAGGCTCCTTCAACAGCACCTTCCAAACCCACGACCACTACCATCTAGGACAAGGGCAGCAGATGCGTGGGAACACCACCACCTGGAAGTTCCCCTCCAAGCCACTCACCTTCCTGACTTGGAAATATATCATCGTTCCTTCACTGTCGCTGGGTCAAAATCCTGGAACTCCCTCCCTTACAGCACTGTGGGTGTACCTACACCACATGGACTGCAGCGGTTCAAGAAGGCAGCTCACCACCACCTTCTCAAGGGCAATTAGGGATGGGCAATAAATACTGGCCTAGCCAGTGAAACCCATATCCCATGAATGAATTTTTAAAAAATCATCCATTTTGCGAGGCTCTTTAGAGAGATTGTTCTTCGCCTACCACAATCTCTTTTACCATCGATCTTTCCCATCAGCATCAGACTTTGGAAATCATGATTTCGTATTACATGCCCAAAGACTTTCCGACAGATGTTAACATATTTCCTAGGAAACAAAATTTGTCTATCTGTGTGACCTTTTGATTCTTCATTGTGATCCCAAATTCTGGTCTGATTTTCTGTTTGGACACTACTAGACATTTTAATTTCTTACAATTTATTCTTACAATCTTCTTACAATCAGCTCTTTCATCTCACTTTCACTCACTACCCTATCCGAAATCTTCTGTAGTTTCTCTTCAGAGTGGGCAATAAAATCTATTAAAGTTGTAATCTCCAACTAAAAATCCAGCGAATTCTTCAATCTCCCTAAGTCTTTCCCCATATCTCTGTAAATTTTTTCCTTCAAGTATTTATCCAATAGCCCTTTGAATTAGCTTCCACAGCCTTTCTAGACGAAAACACGATGTGTAAAATATAGTGCTTTTACCATTGTAAAACGCAACAAGGTATTAATTCTAATTGCCTATCAGACGTTCTCAGTTGTGAGATACTGGGCCTTCTTGTTTTGCAAGGCCCATGCTGCTCTGAATTCCAAAGTCTTAATTTGGCCTTCTCCTATGACGATCCAGTAAAATACAGGTACACCAGCTGAGAGTGTGTTTGTTCAGACAAACTTGTAATTCAAAGAAGCATCAAAACAGAGTATGGGCACAAGGACCCAAACACATTTTCTTTGGTGCTGTTCTCTCAACTCTGGCCCAATGTTCTTCCCTCAAAAAGCCAGAGATTGCAGACCAGTTGCCAAAATGCTGCTCGGGCATGGCTCAACCATTCTGCATGGCTGATCAAAGATTCTGCCCCAACAATAATCAGCACTCATTGCTGAATCCTTCAAAGTACTCTTCACTAAGAAATTAAAATGTCTTTCAAAGTCTTTGCTGAGTGATTTTATTGTATATGGTGCACAGCACCTGAACACCCTCAAAGTGATCATGCTGCATTTTCCCTCCTTGACCTTTTCAACTTCTCTGTGACCTTTAACATTGCTGACCACACCATTCTCCATCAACTTGTCTTCCAGCTCAGTGAGACTATCCTCATTTGGTTCCATTGATATCTATTCAACTTTGGCCAGAGCATCAGGAGCAATGACTTCCCTTTCCACTTGGCCCATCAGCTGCAGAGGATCAATCTAAGCCTTTTGACTCCTCATCCACATTGCATTCTTTAGCAACCTCATCCAAAGAGAGGAGCCAGCTTCCATGCTTATGTTGACAGCAGCCATTATCTGAGTTACCAAACTACTTGACTAACATCCAGTCTAGATGAGCCACAATTTCTCCCAGTTAAACACTGGGAAGGAGCAAAACCATCACCGTCGGCCCTGCCAAGACCTCTGTACCCTGATTTTCAATTCCATTCTCCTCCCCAGCCACTGTCTCATGCTAAATCATGCTAAACCATACTGTTGCAACCTCAACATCTTACTCGATCCCGAACTACGTTTCCAGCCTCTTAGCAGACCCCCAACTTCCAGCTCTGTGACATCGTTTGCCTCCATCCCTGCCTCAGTTCAGTTATCACTGAAACTCTCATTTGTGCCTCTCTCACCTCCAGACTTAACTATTCCAGGTTGCCCTCCCAGCTTCCAGGCTGTCCAACCTTCAGCTCATTCGAACTCCGTTGCCAATATTCTGTTGTGCACCAAGTGCAACTCACCCGTCACTCTTGTCCTTGCTGGTCTACATTGGTTGTCAGTCCCTCAGTGCCTCCAATTTAAAATTCTCATTTTTATGAATAAATCCTTGCATGGCCTCACCCCTCCCTATCTTTGTAACCTCCTCCAACCCTTGTGTTCTCCATTCCTTCCACTGTGCACTCCTCCCACTATGCCCCAGTATTAGGCAGCTAAGCCTTCGGCTCTGTAACTCTGCTCCTGATTATTTCTACCTCCTCCCTCTTTAAGGCCCTTCTTTAAAGCTACCTCTTTGACCAAACCTTTGGTCAACTCTCCAATAGCTCCTTCTCTACCTCGTGAGCCATTTTTCTCTGATTACACTTCTGAAATATGCTGCTGATTTTTTCTATGTTAAAGCCAATGTTAAATCAAATTGGTGTTGTTGGTACCAATCAGAATTCGAAGTGTTTCCATGCATTAGCTAGATTTAATTAAACATTGGTTCTGTTATAATTTTCAAAGTTGTTTTTATTTAAACTTAAATGATTAAAGCAGAGACAAAATATAGAATGGAGCCCAGCAGATTTGTGAAAACATTTTGCACTTACTGTGTGGCTTTGACAATGTCCCAGGTGCTGTAGTCGTCGATATGGCTTTTCCGTGCCAGTGAATCACCGTAGCCATGATTGTAATGGCTTTGAGTCTTGACATCCTATTTTATATTAAAAAAGGTCACAACAATCAGTGTGCTTTAAGCATGACAGGTTTTCCAATTTTTCATTGATACCTTTGTTATGAAACCTAGCTTGATAGATCCTAACTTTTGTTAGAGACCTTGGAGGAAATTTTACTGACCAAATTCACAAGAGTCTGCCGATGAACCATTAATACAAATAATAAAATATTTATTAAAACAAGTGAAGGACATTACACCAGACAAGAAAGTTGGAAATATCTCAATACAAACGCAAGAAGATAATTCAAATTCCCAGTATCCCTTTACCTCAGCAATATCTTTACAGACACATAAACCAGTGAAGAGTTACCATGAGCTTGACACAAAGGCTTCTCGCTTGGGACTGGCAGTTTCAAACATCTGTCTTCCAGTGAATTCTTGAGCATTCACCTGATGCTTTTCACCCAACTCGTATCTCTGCCCGATACACCCAAAAACCGCACTCTGAACTCACCGTTTCTTCAACTGTAGAGCAAACAAACGAGTTCCCTAAACCCAGTCTTCAAATAGCACCTCTGCTAAACTGATCACTACTTTTTTTTATTCATTCCTGGGATGTGGGTGTTGCTGGCTGGGCCAGCATTTATTGCCCATCACTAATTGCCCTCGAGAAGGTGGTGGCGAGCTGTCTTCTTGAACCACTGCAGTCCATGTGGTGTAGGTACACCCACAGTGCTGTTAGGGGGGAACTCCAGGATTTTGACCCAGCAACAGTAAAGAAACTGCGATATATTTCCAAGTCAGGATGGTGAGTGACTTGGAGGGGAACTTCCAGGTGGTGGTGTTCCCATCTATCTGCAGCCCTTGTCCTTCTAGATGGAGTGGTCATGGGTTTGGAAGGTGCTGTCTAAGGAGTTAAGCAAGGCCGAATTGAGTTGTAGTTTCACTTTAAAAGGTGCCTGCACTTTTAATGAGTTTTACAACCCTAAGCTAAGTAAAGCAAACGAGAGAAAAAACCTGGGCTGGAAGGTATTGTCAAAGGAGCCTTGGTAAGTTCCTGCAATGCATCCTGTAGATGGTACACACTGTTGTCACTGTGCGTCGGTGGTGGTGGGAGTGAATGTTTGTGGATGGGGTGCCAATCAGCGGGCTTTGTCCTAGACTGTATCATCCAAGCAAGTGGAGAGTATTCCATCACACTCCTGACATATGCCTTGGATATGCTTTGGGGAGTCAGCAGGTAAATTACTCGCTGCAGGATTCCTAGCCTCTGACCTGCTCTTGTAGCCACAGTATTTATATGGCTAGTCCAGTTCAGTTTCTGGTCAATGGTAACCCCCAGGGATGTTGATAATGGGGGATTCAGCGACTATAATGCCATTGAATGTCAAAGGGCGAAAGTCAGATTCTCTCTTGTTGGAGATGGTCATTGCCTGTTGCTTGTGTGGCGTGAATTTTACTTGCCACTTGTCAGCCCAAGCCTGGATATTGTCCAGGTCTTGTTGCATTTGGACATGGGCTGCTTCAGTATCTGAGGAGTTGCGAATGGTGCTGAATATTGTGCAATCATCAGCGAACATCCTGGGCGGGGTGAGGTTTCGACCAGTGATTAAAAAAATAAAAACTTTTAAAACTCATTTTTAACAGGTCTCTGCTCAAATGGCAGAGTCACATGAGGGGACGTGTTTTTCTTATTTTTCCCATTCTTTATTTGTAATGTTAAAAATCTTAAGCTCCCTGTGCGTTCAGGGAGCTTTCACTGAGTGCACCCACGCGCAGGGTTTTTACCTTGTCGGGCGGGCGGACCTGGGAGCGGCCGTGAAGCTGGGCGCCGCCCACAATCGGGCCCGGCCGTGATTTTACGTTGGCTGGCCAATTAACGGCCAGCCATTGTGAATCGCACGCTCTGAAGAGTCATACAGACTCAAAACGTTAGCTCCAGCTTTCTCTCCACAGATGCTGTCAGACCTGCTGAGCTTTTCCAGCATTTTTTGTTTTTGTTTCAGATTTCCAGCATCCGCAGTATTTTGCCTTTATCTTTCTGAAATTTGCTCATCTGCCCCGCTTAGTGAGAAATCATTGAAATATGGCCCCTCACGTGAAAAGGTTAGGTATTTATGACCTAGACTTCAAATGTACAGGGCAAAATTGTCATAGCACAATGTCTCGCTCTCCTTCACCTTTCCCTTTAAAAGAGCCTTAACTGGGAACGAGGCTGCGGAGACCTTCAAAATGACAACAATTCAGGGCTACTGTGGAACAAAAACAGGGCAGTTTGACAAATTGGATAGTTTTCAAAGAGCCAGAACAGACACAATGGGCTGAAAGATTTACTTTGTACTGCATCATTTCATAACAAAAGCGGCACATGGTTACAGCACAGAACAAGGTCATTTGGCCCATCATGTCTGGGCTGGATCTCTGTAGCAAGTCATCGAGTGCCACCCTCCCCCTCCCGTCTTTTATCCATTGCCCTGCAAATTTTTCCTCTTCAGGTGATCCAATTCCTTCTTGAAAGCCAAGATTGAGTCTACCACACTCTCAGGCAGCATATTCCAGATCCTAACCACTCGTTATGTAATGATTTTCCTCATATCACCATTGCTTTTTTTGTCATTCACCTTAAATCTGTGCCCCGTGGTTCTCAATCCTTCCACCAATGTGAACAGTTTCTCCCCACCTACTCTGTCCTTGACCCTTCATGATTCTGAATGGCAGTAGTGTAGAGGTAATGTCACTGGAGTAGTAATCTAGAGGCCTAGGCTAATGTTCTGGGAACATGGGTTCAAATTTCACCACAGCAGCTGGTGGAACTTAAATTCAATTAATAAAATCTGAAACATAAAGGGGAGGAAATCTGTCGTCCTTACCCGGTCTGGACTACACGTGATTCCAGACCCACAGCAATGTGATTGATTCTGAACTGCCCTCTGAAAATGCCCAGCAAGCCACTCAGTTCAAGAGCAATTAGGGATGGACAACAAATGCTGGCCTTGCCAGAGATGCCTATATCCCATGAACAAATATTTTAAAAATCTGTCAAATCTCCTCTCAACCTTCTCTTCTCCAAGAAGAACAGTCCCAGCTTCTCCAATCTATCCTGGTAACTGAAGTTCCTCATTCCTGGAACCATTCTTGTGAAACTTCTCTGCACTCTCTCTACTGCCTTCACATCTTTCCTAAAGTACAGTGCCCAGAACTGGACACAATGCTACAGCAGAAGCTGAACCAGTGTTTGACACAGGTTTACCATAACTTCCTTGCTTTTGTACTCTATGCCTCAATTGATAAATACCAGGAGAGAATTCCATACACTTTATTAACCACTCTCTCATCCTGCCCTGCCACCTTCAATCCTTTGTGCATATATACCCAGCTCCTTCTGCTCCTGCACCCCCTTAAGAATTGTACCGTTTATTTTATATTGTCTCTTCCCATTCTTCCTAGCAAAATGAATCACTTCACGCTTCTCTGCATTAAATGTCATCTGCCACTTGTTTGCCATTCCACCAACCTACTATGTCTTTTTGAAGTTCTACACTATCCTCCTCACAGTTCAGAACGCTTCCAAGTTTTGAGTCACCTGCAAATTTTGCCCTGTACATTTGAAGTCTAGGTCATAAATATACATTAAGAAAAGCAGCTGTCCTAACACTGGCCCCTGGGGAACACTGTTATAAACCTTCCTCCAGTCTGAAAACCATAGCGCTCACCACCATGCTCTGTTTCCTGTCACTCAGCCATATTGCTATTGTCCCTTTTATTCCACGGGCTCTAACCTTGCCCACAAATCTGTTGTGTGGCTCTTGATCAAATGTGCCTCAAGGCACAAGGGTGGCTCTCCTCAGCTACTCTAACAGAGATGTTTCAATCATGCAGCATACACAAGTTAAATGTACTGTCCATTAAGCATTTGTTGAACCCAGTACATGGTGATGTTTCCAAACATATCCAGAGACTGTGGTTTGTATGTATTTTTAATCTGGTTGAGACCCTCAAACAGAAATATTGCAATTCTCTAAAATTGAGAAAATAAAATTACTGCCATTTGGAGGCAACCGCTTCTTCTCGTTTTAATTCCCTTAATAAGAATAATTCCCTTAAATGGGCTAAACATCTGTGAGGGACTGCAAGGTCCATAAAACAAATTAAAATTATGTGGGAAGCTGGGATAGCAGGATAAGGCAACAGTGTATGGAATTTCAATTGCCTTAAGTATTCAACTTTAAGCTGCCAGATGAAGAAATTAACTTTCAAGTAGTGAGGAGGGAGGGGCGGGGGGTGAATTATTAATTAAAGCCAAAAAAAGCCTAAGTTTTGTAAATCTTGCTTAAAGCTGTAACAACTTTCATATCCAGTAGTTTACGACAGAGTAGAAATGACTACACTCCAGTGCAGCCCCGGCCTGCTCACATTAATTTTTCATCCTATTTGTCCTGTTCGAATGAAGCGATCCTTCAAAAAGGCTGCTCATACCTTGTAAATAACACCTCCAAGATCTGCTGCTATCAGCAACTTAGGGGCACAAATCCTAACAGGAACAGTAATTGAAAATTTGCTAATGGAGCTCGAACTCCATGGCATGCAGGTATGCACTCCATGATAAACCTAGAGCTTGATACCTATGCTATACAGAGTTTTCAATTTCTGGAGGTGTGGTGTAAAATGATAGGCAAAGACAAATTGGAGTGTCAGTTTTATCCCAAATACTGTAACTGCAGAAAGAATTTTCATACTGTCCAGATCTTTGTGTTGAGCATCTCTTCAGACAACGTCATCTTCACCTTGAAACTTCAATCATCAGGAATTTAAGTCAGAAACCCTGGGCAGTTGGGAGCACTACCATTCTGCCAAATTAGAATCTATTATAAAGGATGTGATAAATGGACACTTGGATAATAATGATCTGATTGGGCAAAGTCATTGCGGATTTATGAATGGAAAATCAGGAGTTTTTTGAGGATGTTGCTAACAGAAATTGATAAAGGGGAGTTGCTGGACATAGCATACCTGGATTTTCAGAAGGCTTTTGATAAAGTCCCCCACAGGAGGTTAGAAACATTGAAAATAGGAGTAGGCCATTTGGCCCTTCAAGCCTGCTCCACCATTCAATATGATCACGGCTGATCCTCTATCTCAACGCAATACTCCTGCTCTCTCCACATACCCCTCGATGCCTTTAGAGTCCAGAAATCTATCTATTTCCTTCTTAAATATATTCAGTGACTTGGCCTCCACAGCCTCTGTGGTAGAGAATTCCACAGGTTCACCACCCTCTGAGTGAAGAGGTTTCTCCTCATCTCAGTCCTAAATGGCCTGCCCGGTATGCTGAGAATGTGACCCCTTGTTCTAGACCCCCCCAGCCAGAGAAAACATCATCCCTGCATCCAGTCTGCCCATCCCTGTCAGAATTTTGTATGTTTCAATGAGATCTCCTCTCATTCTTCTAAACTCCAGTGAATACAATCCTAGTCAACCCAATCTCTCATCATACAGCAATCCTGTCATCCCAGGAATCAGTCTGGTGAACCTTCACTGCACTCCCTGTATAACAAGTATATCCTTTCTGAGGTAAGGAGATCAAAACTGCACACAATACTCCAGGTATGGTCTCACCAAGGCCCTGTATAGCTGCAGTACAACGTCCTTGCTCCCGTATTCAAGTCCTCTCGCAATAAAGGCCAACATACCATTTGCCTTTTTAACTGCTTGCTGCCCCTGCATGTTTGCTTTCAGTGATTGGTGTACAAGGACACCCAGGTCCCTTTGTGCATCAACATTTCCCAATCTATCACCATTTAAATAATACTCTGCCATTCTGCTTTTCCGATCAAAGTGGATAACTTCTCGCTTGTCCGTTATACTGCATCTGCCTTGCATTTGCCCAACCACTCAATCACTTGTCTAAATCGCCTTGAAACCTCTTGACACCCTCCTCACCATTCACATTCGCAAGTAGTTTTGTGTCGTCAACAAACTTGGAAATATTAAATTTTATTCCCTCATCCAAATCATTGATGTACATTGTGAATAGCTGGGGCCCAAGCACTGATCCCTGTGGTACCCCACTAGTCATGGCCTCCCATTCCAAAAAAGACCTATTTATTCCTACTCTCTGTTTCCTGTCTGCTAACCAATTCCCAATCCATGCTAATATATTACCCCCAATCCCATGTGCTTTAATTTTGCACACTAACCCCTTGTGTGAAAATCCAAATACACCACATCCACTGGTTCTCCCCTATCTATTCTACCAGTTACGTCCTCAAAAACTCCACTAGGTTTGCCAAACATGATTTCCCTCTCACACATCCATGTTGATTCTAATCCCGTTGATATTTCCTAAGTGTCCTGTTATTACATCCTTTATAATAAACTGTAGCATTTGTGCTAACCAGACTGTAATTCCCTGTTTTCTCCCTCCTTCCTTTTTTAAATAGTGGGGTTACATTTGCCACCCTCCAATCCTCCGGGGCTATTCCAGAATCTATAGCAGATTGGAAGATGACAACCATGCATCCACTATTTCCACGGCCACATGGGATGTAGGTTAGCGGGCCCTGGGGATTTATCAGCTTTCAGTCCCATTATTTCTCCAGCACTATTTTTTCACTAATACTAATTTCCTTCAATTCTTCCTTCTCACTAGGCCCTTGGTTCCCTAGTATTTGTGGGAAGTTATTTGTGTCTTCTTCTGTGAAGACAGAATTAAAGTAGTTGTTTAAATGCTCTGCCATTTCTTTGTTCTCTGTGAAAATTCTCCCATTGTGGACTGTAAGGGACTTACATTTGTCTTCACTAATCTTTTTCTTTTTACATATTTATAGAAGCTTTTACAGCCCGCTTTTACGTTTCTTGCAAGTTTACTCTCATGTTCCATTATTCCCCTCTTGATCAACCTCTTTGTCCTGCTTTGCTGAAGTCTAAATTGCTCCCAATCCTCAGGTTTGCTACTTTTTCTGGCAACTTTATATGACTCCTCTTTGGATCTAATACTATCCTTAATTTATTTTGTTAGCCATGGTTGGGCCGCTTTTCCTGTTGTGTTTTTGTGCCAGAAAAGGATGTATAACTGATGTAACACCTGCAGTTGTTCCTTAAATATTAGCCATTGCCGATCCATCGTCATGTTTTTTAATGAAGCTCTCGAATCTATCAAAGCCAATTCATCCCTCATACCTTCATAATTTCCTTTGTTCAGATTTAGGACCCTAGTTTCAGATCGGACTACTTCACTTTCCACCCTAATGAAGAATTCCATCATGTTATGGTCACTGCTCCCTAAAGGACCCCGCACAACAAGATTACTAATTAACCCTTTCTAATTGCACAATGCTGGGGAGGCGGTGACATAGTGGTATTGTCACTGGACTAGTATTCCAGAGACCCAGGGTAATGCTCTGGGGACCCGGGTTCAAACCCCACCATGGCAGATTGTGAAATTTGAATTCAAACCCGTTAGCAAAATTAAAGCACATGGGATAGGAAGTAATAAACCGGCAAGGATTAAGGATTGGTTAATAGGCAGAAAACAGACAGTAGGAAGGAACAGATCATTTTTGCGTTGGCAGTGAGTAACTAGAGGGGTACTGCAAGGATCAGTACTTGGGCCCCAGCTACTCACAATATATATCAATGATTTGGATGTGGGGACCAAATGTAATATTTCCAAATTCACGAATGACACAAAGCTAGGTGGAAATACGTGTTGTGAGGAAGATGCAAAGCGGCAAATCCTGTTAACTGCAAGAGGATTTGAGTATAGGAGTAATGAAGTCTTGCTTCAATTGTATAGAACCTTGCTTAGGCCACACCTGTGTGCAGTTTTGGTCCCCTTACCTTAGGAAGGATATTATTGCCATAGAGGGAGTGCAATGAGGCTCAGACTTGTTCCCAGGATGGCAGGACTGTCCTATGAAGAGAGGTTGGGGAAACTGGGCCTGTAACCTCTAGAGTTTTGAAGAATGAGGGGGGATCTTATTGAAACCTTCAAAATACTTAAAGGGATAGACAGGGTAGATGCAGGCAAGAGGATTCCCCTGGTTGGAGAGTCAAGCACCACCGGCACAATTTTAAAATGAGGGGGAAGCCACTTAGCACCGAGATGAGGAGAAATCTTTTTAGTATTGCTGAAAAAAAAGAGACATGTCCAAGCTGTTCATCTTGCACTCATAGGACACCAAAGAATACCAGAATAAGGAGAAAACAACAATTTATTCTCTATGAGAAGATAGTACTGATTGGTTGGCAAGTGGACTCTGATTGGAACAGGCATTACCATAGAGAATGCACTTGTGATGGTGACTGCAGTTAACTGCCAAGCATTGTTTGAAATTTAAACAAGGCAGTGATAAAAGCAAAGAACTGCGGATGCTGGAAATCCAAAACAAAAACAAAAACAAAAATACCTGGAAAAACTCAGCAGGTCTGGCAGCATCGGTGGAGAGGAGCACAGTTGACGTTTCGAGTCCTCATGACCCTTCAACAGAATTAAGTAAAAATAGAAAAGGGGTGAAATACAAAGCTGGTTTAAGGGGAGGGATTGGGACAAGAAGAGCTAGGTAGAGGGCCAGTGATAGGTGGAGATAACCAAAAGAGGTCACAGACAAAAGGACAAAGAGGTGTTGAAGGTGGTGATATTATCTAAAGGAATGTGCTAATTAAGGGTAGAAAGCAGGATAAGCAAGGTATAGATAGCCCTAGTGGGGGTGGGGTGGGATGAAGGAATCTAAAAAGGCTAAAAGGTAGAGATAAAACGATGGATGGAAATACATTTAAAAATAATGGAAATAGGTGGGAAAAGAAAAATCTATATAAATTGTTGGAAAAAACAAAAAGGAGGGGGAAAAATCGGAAAGGGGGTGGGGATGGAGGAGTGAGTTCATGATCTAAAATTGTTGAACTCAATATTCAGTCCGGAAGGCTGTAAAGCACCTAGTCGGAAGATGAGGTGCTGTTCCTCCAGTTTGCGTTGAGCTTCACTGGAGCAATACAGCAAGCCAAGGACGGACATGTGGGCATGAGAGCAGGGTGGAGTGTTGAAATGGCAAGTGACAGGGAGGTATGTGGAACATTCCTTGTTCCAGTCCTACTCCGGCCCCCTCCCACAACTCTTTCTCCGGGACAATGGTCAGTGCCAACATCCTGCAAAACAGGACAGCCATCATGTGCTGCTACAGGGTGAATGGTCTCAACCGTTCCGCCAGAGTAAGTCACTCTTCTCATCGCTCTCAACTCACAAACCCATCACACATCCACAGGGGTCTCACACCTCAAGGGACAACACCACTAACCCTCAACACTCACCCTCGCATCTCCATCAGGCTTATATCTTCTCAAACTCACATCATCATGTCCATGTCTCCGCTCACCACACAAACATTCCACGCAGTGCCATGTGTCCTGCTCACACTCTCTCCAGCTGTTTCCAAGCAGGAGAAGCCTGCTCACAACTGCAGGGAGAGGTCCCAGGCCTGGGGTGGAGTGGCCCACATTAGGCCCCTCACTCACTTTTAAGAAGCGTGCCATCTCACTGATTGGTGAGGACATGGACCCTGCCTGCGGTGATGGTGAGCCTGGCGAACACCCTCATGAGGATCCTGCATCACATCATCCCTCTCTCAACACAACTGTGAGTGCTCTCTCTCCTGCTTTTGACTTTGCTGATATGCACTTATTATCTCTGCTTTGGGAGAGAGGGAGCTCTGCCAAGTGACCAACACCCTCAGCCAGCCAGTCCCTCAGCTCCATCGACATCCTCACCTCCAGCCAAGAGGACACTTCATTAATTAAAGAACTGGAAATAAGCAGCCTGGAAGACCCGTCACAGCGCTTACCCACACCCTGCACCAGCGCAGAGACACGCTTCGGTAGGCCTAGATCTAGAGCAGGCTTGGGTTCACAATCTGGTGGTCACCGCATGGACACATGTCCGCAGCAGGAGGAGGCAGGTTCAGCCGAGCTTCCCGGCACTCGGAGGACTGTTGGGGAAGAGGCATCTGTGAGGTCCGATTCAGATGACGAGCCTCTGAATTCAGTCCTCTAGCTCATCCTGGAGAGTCAGCAAAAGGCATCACGCAGAGCTGTTGGAAGTCCTCAAAACAGGGTGTGTCTGCCTGCTCTTTGATGAAGTGGTGCCACATGTGTGTGTATGGAGGTCTCCACGGGAGGATGGTGGACGCCATGGAGACCCTGATCTAGCAGAATGAGGAGATGCACAAAGACCTGCACCCCATCGTGGGAGCAATGTGTGAGTTCCTGCAATGGGAACGCGAGTGAGAAATGGGGCACCTCAACATCCCTCCAGGTGCTCCTTCCACTCAAGGAGTCAGGCCAGGGCCCACCCAGGCACCCAAAGGGAAGAGGAGCAGCAGCTGGACACCTCAGGGGTCATCCACTCAGGGGTCTCATTAGCTGTCCCTCCCTCCGAGTCCCCTTTGTCTGTGAGCCCCTCAACCTCTTCCTCTGTCACTGCAGAGGGAGCAGCTGGCCCACAAGTGATTCTGGAGGGAGAAGTGTGTGTGTGTGTGGCAGGGCCTTTCAGAGCCTCATGCAAGCCTCTCCCACACAAGCAGATCCTTCATGTATCACATTCACCTCAATGTCCTGAGCAATTCAATGCTGCCTGCTTGGGTTTGCTTTCAGTTGTCCATCTGAACCAACTAGCATCTCCGCCTACGCAATGATCACACTCCCATGCAGCACTTGATTTAGACAGCATGGTCTTGATTCGTTTTTCATGCGCTCTCCTGTATTTCCCCCTCCCCCAGTCAGCCATTTCCTTTCCCCCCATCATTGTTCCCCCGCCCTGGCAGCACCTTCCACCTCCCCTCCGTGACCCCTTCCTCCCCCGAATTCCCTCCCCTCTCCACAACCCTTCCCCGGACTCCCTCCCTCCCTCCCCTCACTCCTTCCTCCCCCCAGATTCTCTCCCACTTCACACTCCTTCCTCCCCAGACTCCCTCCCTCTTCCCCCCCTCCTAACTCCTTCACCTACACCTTCCACCCTCCTCACACCTACCTCATCAGTTGCCGTCTTCTCCCATTACCCCCTCCTCTCCCCCAACACCTTCGTTCCCCCCTCCTAACCTCACCCCATCCTGACACTTCTTCCTCTTTCAGTTGATCCTAGACCTTCCTCTCCCACCGCCCCCCCACCCCCTCCCAGTTCATCTTCCTCTCCCAATCACAGCTGGACCTTCCTCTCCACCACCTCGACTATCATCCATTGTGAGCAGACCCTCAATGGTGACTTTCCAGCAGAGCCATGTCCAAGAGAATCCACCCAGCATGCCATGGACATTCTTCCAGTGCACTGTTGCTGTCGGGCTTCAGCATCTTCTGCTCCTCGGATGACTGTGATGTGAGCAAAGCCTGGCGTTAAGATCCAACTTCCACACTTCACAGTTGTCAATCCTGTTCTGCACCAGCGTCCAATCACGCCAATGTTGACGGATGATCCAGCAGCAGGGGGATGATTCTGGTGAGCTGGCCTTATAAGAATATGCAGATGTGTTACAATGAGGTTTCCGACATTCGATAGCAGGAAATCCGGCCCACCATCGACAAGCTGAGTGGATGATCGCAAACTGGTCGCACGAGGCTGTGAAACCGATTTTTGCCCTTTTTGCCATATTGTCCCCTCACGCCCCTGAGCACGCCCAATGCCAGCGGGCAGGGACGATTCCACCTGACATGACTCGTTTTTCATAAAATAGATGGTACATATTGCTGTCATTGTGTGTCAGTGTGGAGCAAGTGAATGTTTAAGCTCGTGCATGGGCTTACAATCAAGTGGTCTGCTTTGTCCTGGGTGGTGTCAAGCTTCTTGGGTGTTGCTGGAGCTACACTCATCCAGGCGAGTGGAGCGCATTCCACCACACTCCTGACTTGTGCCTTGCAGATGGGGAATCAGCAGGTGAGATATTCACCCTGGAATTACCAGCCTCTGGCCTGCACTCATAGCCGCAGGATTTACAGGGCTGATTCAAATGATTTTATGGTCTATGATGACCCCTCCCCCCACCTCCTGCATGTCAGTGGTGGGGGGTCAGTTGCTGTGTAATTAATATTACATCGAATTTACAGCACTTAGAGAGGACATTAAGACCAACTGGTCCATGCCGGTGTCAATAATCTTCACAAGCCTCCTCCCATCCATCTTCATCTAACCCTCTCAGTATATCCTTCTATTCTTTTCTCCCTCCTATATTTATAAAGTCATCCCTTAAACGCATCTATGTTTTTCACCTTAATGCTTCTTTGTGGTAGCGAGTTCCACATTCTTACCACTCCAGTAAAGTTGACCCTGTTACATTTTTTAGTGACTATTTAAATTTATGGCCCTTGGTCTCCCCTACAACCAGAAACATCATCTCTTCATCTACCTTATCGAAGCCTTTCATAATTCTTAAGACCTCTATCGGATCACCTCTTAGTCTTCTCTTTTCTGGAGAGAAGTGCCCTAGCCTGTTCAGCCTTTCTGATAATTGCAAGCTTTTAGTTCTGGTATCATCCTTCTAAATCTTTTTTTGCACCTTCTCCAATGCCTTCATGTCCTCCTTTAATAGATGAAGACTGCATGTGATTTAATAGTGTACACCTCTGAGTTTTTAAAAACTATATTCATGCTTGGGATGTGGGTGTTGCTGAAAACGTGATTGTTTATTGCGTATCCCTCACTGACCTCAGGAGGTTTGTCACTTTTCTTAATTGTTCCCTTTGTGGTTTGGCATTTATTTTTCCTACAACTCAGAGGTGCACCTTGGAAAGCTTATCTACATTAAACGCACTTTATAATTATGGTTCCCATGAAATAATCTTTGATGTTTCAAAACTTGCACTACAACAGAAAAATTACATGCACAACTATGGATAAAACAAAGTTTTACTTTAAGAGAAACTAAGATAAAGTTTCAGGTCAATAATCTTTCAATAGAAAGGAGATGATTTGACGATAGGCCATCAAACTGAAACTATCACTCAGATACTCCTAAGATGCCGTCAGACCTGTGAGTATTTCCAGCATTTTCTGTTTTTATTTGATATTAAACTAATTGGCTGATATGCATCCACAGTATTTTGCTTTTCTATTTTCTGATTTTGGTACAGGTTTAGCAGAAAAAAAGTATATTTATATGTTTTGAGACTGATCATTACGCATGGCAGGTGGTAGCATCAATGATTACCCAGTTTTGGTTTGAAGTCATTCTAATCCAGAAGCATCTTTTATGCAATTGTAATGAAAAAAAAGTATGCAAGTTGCTTTATTAGGTTTAATCCTTCCCCCAGCCTTTGTTGCCTTTTTTGCAGCTCCAGCAATCCCCTTTAAATGCACAACATACTTGTCTAGATTCAGTCTCTTTACAACTGCTCCATTGGCACCAGCGGGTGGCACTCCTGTTTCTAAGACAGGTGGTTGTGGGTTCAAGACTTACTCCAGAAACTTGAGCACAAAATCTAGGTTGACACTCGCAGTGCAGTAACTGAGGGAGTGCTGCACTGTTAGAGGTGATATCTTTTGTTAAGATGTTAAACCGAGGCCTTGTCTGCCATCTCAGGTGGATGCAAGAGCACATGGCACTCCAGCATTCCCACACAATGCAGAAGTGAAATGGAATATAACTCGAGACACCATATACGATACCGTACTCTCAAAATAGGGAAGCAAGAGCAGAAAAATGCTGACTGGTTAGAGGGTAACGTCACCGCATTGGAACCTGTCACTGAAGTCAAGCAGTCTGCTCTCATTTATTATAAGAGAGATCCAAGCAAGATGACTCTGAATCTACTCAGAGCTACTCAAAAGTCCAACAGGTTGCTAAGCAGTGCGCCAATGACTACTGGTTACAATCTGCCAGAATATCCAGACGTCCTTCAAAACAGGGAATGCCTGGGGCACGTATGAAGGAACCAAAAAGGCAGCAGGTCCAGCAGCAAAGAAAACAGCTCCATTGAAAACAAAGGCAGGGAAGGTCAACAGTTGGGGGGATTGGTGGAACACTATCTTGAGTTGTACTCTCTGGAGGACACTGTCTTGAGCTTCCTTAGTGACACCATAGAAAGCCTGCCTGTCATGGCAGATCTGGATATTGAACCCACAGTGGAAGAGCTTAGCAAAGCTATTGACTCGCTTGTCATGGGCAAAGCTGCAGATCTGATGCTATACCACCTGAACTTATCAAGCACAGGAAACTGGCTCTCCTGCAACATCTTTAAGAAGGGAACAGATAAATTTCTGGACTCTAAAGGCATTAAGGGGCATGGGGAGAGCGCGGGAGTGTTGCGTTCAGCCATGATCATATTGAATGGTAGAGTAGGCTCGAAGGGCCGGATTACGTACTCCTGCTCCTACTTTCTATGTTTCTATGTTTAAGCCTGCTCTGCTATTAAATAAGACCAGGGCTGATCTGATCTTGGCCTCAACTCCACTTTCCTGCCTTTTCCCTCAAACCCTTGAATCCCCTACAGAGATAGTTCCAGCCAATCTCACCCCC
This sequence comes from Cetorhinus maximus, assembly GCF_964194155.1. Classification (NCBI taxonomy): domain Eukaryota; kingdom Metazoa; phylum Chordata; class Chondrichthyes; order Lamniformes; family Cetorhinidae; genus Cetorhinus; species Cetorhinus maximus. Next base: position 655,213 of record NC_135900.1, on the reverse strand, counting down.
AAACAAGTGGAGTGCAAATGGAGCCAAAAAGTGTTGTTAGATAATAACATCCATGGCGACAGACAATAATTTGTGCACACTAAATTCAAATTTCAGATTCATCAAAAACAAAAGCCATTTCTACAATTTTAGTTTTTTCATGGTCAGTTGTCTTCACTAACACTGGTTTCTCTCCAACTTTGCTCACTGTTTGACTAGATGGCACGTCAAAATTCATGTGAGTTTCCATGTTCCCAACACAGGCCAACCTATATCCATTCTTTCGTCGATGTTTGGTTATAAACCGCTGAAATATGATAAGCCTGTCATCAAGTTCTGTTGGGAGATGCTGTGAAAACGTGGTCTTCTGTCGTAGTACAAAATTGTTTCTCTTCATAAATCTGGTACACCATCCAGGGCTGGCTTTGAAATCTGCAATGTGAAATTTTCTTGCTTCTTTTAGGGCAAAGGTAGATAGATAGATCCTCCAGAAACTTAGGGTCCATTCTGACAATTTTTTACTAACATATTTTGTAATTTCATTTTCCAGCATGATAGCCTTTGCTCTGTTTACACATTTACCCTTAGGCTTTAGCCTAAGCTGTGTAGAGCGCTTCCACCAATCTCTCATGTTTTCCCTGATATCTAGAACTTTCTAGCTGCTGCACAATTATTTGCCAGCTCTGCAATCTCAACGACTTTGTTTGAGCTGGGCTGTGTATCTGCCAATCCTTCCTGATACCATGTAGCCGCATTAGAGGGTGGAATTAGCATAACTGCAGTGTGCACCAGAGAGGTAGTAGCCTTAACAACACACGTTGAAGTGCGCAGGCATGAGGAGCTGAACAGCCGCCTTCATTGGTGTGTTGTTCTATGATTCTACCAATGAGTAGGTTTGCACCAAGGGTGAGTTCGACTTCAGCAGCAAACAGATGGTAAGAACAAAAAGTTTTGATTTTTTGGCCAAAAGTCGAGGGTTGACCTTTACACGAGATCGACCATGACACGAGTATACACGGGTATGTAGTTACACAAAGCTCATGGTAGCAGCAAAGCTCAAATAGTCTCCGTCCATTCTTACTTATCTTTCCCAGACCATGATGTCTGAGGCAGGCGGGTCATGTCTCATGGTCCGCGCTCACTCGTGTTGAAATGCCCCAGTAGGTAAAGATGTTCTGACTGAGAGATTCTGCTGATAGCAGTGTCTATCTCATGGAACTGGTTTTTGCTTTTGCAGTGGAGCACAGCTTTGAGCATAGATATTCATAAGGTTATCTGGCCCTGTTTGAGTTGAAAGGCAGATAGAGAGAACATGTTCTGAGCTAGAGGGTGGGGTGGGGGGGGGGGGGGTTCCATCAGAGAGTAGCGAGTTGCTTACAGCAAAACCTACTCTTTGTTCATGTGTTTCCTCTAAACTCTTCCCCTGCCAGATGAATGTGTAATTTTTTTTGTTCAGTGATCTGCTCCTGGTGAGCCTGATCTCCTGTCGGGATGCTATGTTGATGTTCAGCCTATCAAGTTCCATTTCGATCAGAGGTGTCTTACACACCCTATCCACCAGCTGCAAGTTGTCTGTCAGACCCGTGCACATGGTCCTGACATTCCAGCTTGCCAATTGGAGAGTTGACATATTCTTTATTTCCATGACAACATGATGGGCAAGGTCAGCTTTGACAGGGCAACATCGGAACCCTTTGAGATCTGCAGTGGGGTCAAACATGGTTGTGTCTTGCACCGACACTCTTTGCAATATTCTCCTCTTTGCTGCTGTTATATATCTGCTATAGGTTATTGACAGAGGGTGTCTACTTACATACCAGAACTGACGGAAAGCTATTCAGCCTTGCCTGCCTGACATCCAAGACAAAGGTGCACCAAGTTTTCATCAGTATTGCTCTACACTGACGATGCTCACTTACATTCCACACTGAGGAACACCTTCAGTGGCAAATGGACAGACTCCCTCACGCCTGTAAAGAGTTTGGTTTGACCAGCAGTATCAGGAAGACAAATTTTCATGGTCCAGGATGTTGCCATACCACCATCAATCAGCACTGACAATGTGACACTGGAGTTTGTTGATAGCTTCACATATCTGGGCTCCACAATCACCAGCAATCTGTCACTTCGTACTGAAATCAACACACACATCGCAAAAGCTACAGTTGTTACGTCCAAGCTGAGTAAGAGAGTGTAGAACAGCAGCAACCTGACTGAGAACATCGAACTGTAAGTCTACCAAGCCTGTCTCCTCAGTGAACGCCTCTATAATGGTGAGACCTGGATATAATATTCTAGGCAGAGGAAAAGACTGAATAGTTTCCACATTCACTGTCTCAGACGTATCCTCAGTACCTCTCGGCAGGACCGGGTCACCAACTCAGAGGTCCTGGTGCATGTTAATTCCATCAGCAGACACCCATTGCTCAGCCAACAACGTCTGCAGTTTGGGCAGGCTGATCAGATGGATGATGGCCGTATACCCAAAGACATTCCGTTGGTGAACTGATCACTGGGTCACGAGCCCCTGGGTGTCCACGACCCTGCTGCAAAGACACCTGCGAGCAAGCTATGAAGAAGGTGGATACTGACAGTGCCGACCGGGAGACAGTCGCTGACGGCTGTGACCTCTGGAGGCTGACTGTTTGGAGGGGCATCGGAAGAGGCGAGCAGAAATGAAAAGCTCAGCTGGCCGAGAAGAGGGCCCAGAGAAAACAGAGGCCAGCGAATGGTGCACCTTCTCATCCACTGTCTTCCTCTGCAGTAAATGTGGCAGAGACTGCCCTGGCAGGGTGGGGCTCCTGAGTCACACCAGGTGATACTTAACACAGAGCTGATCATCACGGCACAAACCACAGTCTTAGTTGATGGAAGGCCGCCCTAACAAAGGCCTGAATGAGAGTTTCAGCAGCAGAAAAGCTGAGGGACGGACAGAGTCAAGTGATCTAATGGCGGTGAAAGGAGGCAGTCCTGGTGATGTAGCAGATTAGATTATTTTCCAGAGCACATCTTGGGATCAATTACAACACCAAGATTGTGAATGCTTTGATTCAGCCTCAGACAGTTGCCAGCAACACCCTGCCAACACGGGCATGCCCCCGAGGGCACACCCCCTCTCCTCTGGCCAACACGGGCATCCTCCCGAGGGCACACCCCCCTCTCCTCCGGCCAACACAGGCATGCTCCCGAGTACCACCCCGCCCCCCGCCGCTAACACAGGCACGCTCCCGAGGGCCCACCCTGGCCATGTAGAAGCAGAAGGAGGCCACTCGGTCCATCAAGTCTGCTCCACCAGTCAATGAGATCTTGGCTGATCTGATAATCCTCAACTCCATTTTCCTGCCTTTTCCCCATAACCCTTGATTCCCTTACTGATTAAAAATCTGTCTATCTCAGCCTTGAATATACTGAACAACCCAGCCTCTACAGCCCTCTGAAGTGAAGAATTCCACAGATTGACTACCCTCTGAGAGAAATTCCTCCTCATCTCTATCTTAAATGGGCGCCCCCTTACTATGAGATTATGCAATCTGGGCCTAGACTCTCCAACAAGGGGAAACAACCTCTCAACATCTACCCTGTCAAGCTCCCTAAGAATCTTATGTTTCAATAAGGTCGCCTCTCATTCTTCTAAATTCCAATGAGTACAGGCCCAACCGACTCAACCTCTCTTCATAAGAAAATACCTCCATGCCCGGGATCAACCGAGTGAACCTTCTCTGGACTGCCTCCAATGCCAGTGTATCTTTCCTTGGATAAAGGGACCAAAACTGTTCACAGTATTCTAGGTGTGGTCTAAGTAGTGCCTTGTATAGTTTTAGCAAGACTTCCCTATTTTTATACTCCATGCCCTTTGAAATAAAGGCCAACATTCCATTTCCCTTCCCTATTACCTGCTGAACTGTATGTTGGATTTTTGGGATTCATGCACAAGGACTCCCAAATCCCTCTGTGCTGCAGCTTTCTACAGTCTTTCTCCATTTAAATAAGACTCAACTCCTCTATTCTTCCTGCCAAAATGCATAACCTCACACACATTATATTCCATCTGCCAAGTTTTTGCCCACTCACTTAACCCTGTCTATATCCCTCTGTAGACTCTGTCATCCTCACCACTTGCCTTCCCACTTATTCTTGTGTTATCTGCAAATTTGGTGATAGTACATTCACTTCCCTCATCTAAGTCATTAATACACATTGTAAATAATTGTGTCCCCAGTACTGATCCTTGTGGCACTCCACTAGTTACAGGTTGCCGTCCTGAAAATGCCTTCCTTATCCCAACTCTCTGTCTTCTATTAGTTAGCCGATCCTCTATTAATGCTAATATATTACCCCCAACACCATGGGCTCTTATCTTATTAAGTAGCCTTACGTGCGGTACTTTATTGAATACCTTTTGGAAATCCAAATATATTACATCTACTGATTCCCCTTTATCTGTCCTGCTTGTTACCTCCTCAAAGAATTCTGATAAATTTGTCAGGCATGATTTCCCCTTCAAGAAGCTATGCTGGTTCTGCTTGATTATATTATGTATTTCTAAATGCTTTGCTATTACATCCTTTGTAATAGGCTCCAACATTTTCCCAATGACAGATGTTAAGCTAACTTGTCTATGGTTACCTGGTTTTTGTTTCCCTCCCTTTTTGAATAAGGGCGTTACTTTGGCAGTTTTCCAATCTTTTGGGGCTTTTCCAGAATCTAAAGATTCTTGGAAGATTAATACCAGTGCATCCACTATTTGTGTAGCTACTTCCTTTAATATCCCAGGATGCAACCCATCAGGTCCAGGGGACTTATGGCCTTTAGACCCATTAGTTTCCCTAGTACTTTTTCTCTCGTGATAGTTATGGTATTTATTTCCTCCCCTGCTTTTGCCCCTTGATTATTTAGTATTTTTGAAATGCTATTAGTATATTCTGCCATGAAGACTGATGCAAAGTTTTTATTCAACTCCTCTGCCATTTCCTGGTTCCCCATTATTTCCCCAGCCTCATTTTCTAAGGGACCTATGTTCACTTTGGCCTCTCTCTTCCCTTTGATACATTTAAAGAAGCTCTTACTGTCTATTTTTATATTACTTGCTAGTTTACCCTCAAAGTTTATTGTCTCCCTCTATTATTTTTTGGTCATCTTTTGTTGGTTTTTAAAACTTTTTCAATCTTCTGGTTTACCACTAATCTTTGCCACATTGTACGTTTTTTCTTTCAATTTGATATGACCCTTAACTCCCTTGGTTAACCATGGTTGGTTTATCCCTTTCCTAGAATCCTTCTTTCTCACTAGGATATATCTTTGTTTTGAGTCATGAACTATTTCATTAAACGTCTGCCATTGCTCATCAACTGTCTTTTCTGCTAAACTCCTTTACCAGTCCACTCCAGCCAACTCTGACTTCATTCCTTTGTAATTACCCTTATTTAAGTTTAGCACAGCTGTTTCTGACCCAAGTTTCTCACTCTCAAACTAAATGCTAAATTCTACCATGTTATGGTCACTGTTTCCTCGGGGATCTTTTACTCTGATATCATTTATTAAACCTGCCTCATTACACATTACTAGATCCAAAATAGCCTGATCCCTGGTTGGATCCACAACATATTGTTCTAGGATGCTATCTCAAATGCACCCTATAATTCTTGCTCGCGGCTACCTCTGCCAATTTGATTTTCCCAATCTACACGAAGATTAGAGTGATAGTCACCCATGATTAATGTACTGCCTTTTTTACATGCCCTCATTATCTCCTGATTTATTCTCTGTCCTACAGTATAGCTACTGTTTTGGGAATCTATAGGCTACTCCTGCCAGTATCTTCTCCCCCTTGTTATTTCTTACCTTCACCCATACGGATTCTACATCTTCCGATCCAAGATCCTTTCTTGCTATCGTACTTATTCCATCTCGTACTAACAAAGCTACCCCACCACCCTTTCCTTCCTGCCTGTCTTTTTGAAAAGTCACATACCCCCGAATATTTAATTCCCAGCTTTGATCTCTAAGTAACCATGTCTCTGTAATGGCTACAAGATCATACCCATTAACCTCTATTTGTGCCGTTAATTCATGTATTTTGTTGCCTTAGTGGAGATTAATTGGGAATTTGTCAAAAAGTTCTGATAATAGTAATTTGTAGCCATGTGTATGTGTTTAATTTGTTGTAAATTAATAACTGTTTCATGTAGCTTGATATAAAAACCTTTTGAGAACTAGTGGTCTTATTCCTGAATTTAGGGATGTAGCTCAAAACATACCAATTGAAAATAAAGGTTTTGACAGTTGTTTAAAGTTTCCCTGTGGGATTTTAAATAACTCAGCCTTTACAAACTGCTGTGCCCACCCTCCTTAATGGTCTCTCACTCCTCTCTCTCCCTCTCACTGTTAATGATCCCGCTGCTCCTCTCACACACACACACACACACACACACACACACTGCTAAATCATGCACTGGCTGTCACTGAGGGGGCTCCCCCGCCAGCGCGGGCACACGCCTGAGGACCTACCCGCCAACACGGGCACACGCCTGAGGGCCCCCCCGCCAACACGGGCACACGCCTGAGGGCCCCCCCGCCAACACGGGCACACGCCTGAGGACCTACCCGCCAACACGGGCACACGCCTGAGGGCCCCCCCGCCAACACGGGCACACGCCTGAGGGCCCCCCCGCCAACACGGGCACACGCCTGAGGGCCCCCCCGCCAACACGGGCACACGCCTGAGGGCCCCCCCGTCAACACGGGCACACGCCTGAGGGCCCCCCCGCCAACACGGACTGGAGCCTGAGGGCCCCCCCGCCAACACGGGCACACACCTGAGGGCCCCCCCGCCAACACGGACTGGAGCCTGAGGGCCCCCCCCGCCAACACGGGCACGAGCCTGAGGGGCCCCCCGCCAACACGGGCACACGCCTGAGGGCCCCCCCGCCAACACGGGCACGAGCCTGAGGGGCCCCCCCGCCAACACGGGTACAAGCCTGAGGGGCCCCCCCGCCAACACGGGCACGAGCCTGAGGGCCCCCCCCCGCCAACACGGGCACACGCCTGAGGGCCCCCCCGCCAACACGGGCACGAGCCTGAGGGCCCCCCCGCCAACACGGGCAAACTCCAAGAATTCTACCCAAATTCCCCGAAAAGAGTGATGATTAACCAAAGAGCTGCCATTGACTCATAGATGTTTACAGCACAGAAGGCCATTCGGCCCATCATTTCCACACCAGAAACTAAATGCAAAAGAATTAGAAAGAGGAACGTTTCCACATTATAAGCCTCTCTTTTCCCTCCAACAGCACTCACTCCCAATCCTGTATGTTAACAAATACCATACTGCCTCAACTCTGACTGAATCATTGAAGCAAATCAGAGTGTGAATTTTTAGCTAATGACTCAACAAAGGCACCAGAAAACTAAAAAAGCTTTTCAAACCTGTAATCTAGGAGGAGGCATTATTCTCTTGCTGTTTGAGTCACATAAATAGGCTGCAAGTACAATACGCTCAACTGAAGGGATAACATGCACTGCCTTTTTAAATGTAGCACTCATAAGTGATTGCAAAAGGTGAGAGCAGAGAATAGGATAGACAAGAGGCTTCCACTTAGATAGTATCTGATCACTTTTCCCAAATATTTCAAATGATTATAATTGCAGTCACTTGTTACATAGCATCAGCAACAAGCACACAATCACTTGTTCAAAACCATCAACAGCAAAAAAAATTCATGATGTGACTCAACAACAATTTTCAAAATGGAATTCAAAATATACATAGAAAAAAGCGACAGGGCTACGGGCAAAGAGTAGCGAGGACAGCCAATTGGAAAGCTCTTTCACAGAATGGGCTGAATAGCCTCTTCTACATTATAAGACTATGTAAAAATCATCTGCACACCATGCAGGCCTATAAATCTGAGTTATTTCCTTTAATATGTGCCAATCTAAATTACTTGGTAACTCCCCTGTATTTTACAATATTGTATTCTCTGCCTGCTTTAAGCAATGCTAGTGGAGAGCTGCTCGTTTGTTTTCTTTGAGCACTGACCACTGAAGAATGTTAAAAGGTCTGGCATGAAGAGGCCACTGAGCGAAGCTATTCTCATTCCAGAGTCTTCCTCTTGTCCTTTGCATACCGCTTCAGCTCTCACACACTGTTGGACAAAGTTATTTCTCCAAACCAATCCCTTTAGATGAACACCACCTTCACCATTTTAACACAACCAAGGACGGGGAGGAATCGTCCCAGATTTGCACCAAGTGCAGTCGTGGGTGGGTAAAATGGCAGGTTTTCTTTTTTTTCATTCGTTCACTGGATGTGGGCTTTGCTGGCTGGGCCAGCATGTATTGCCCATCCCTAGTTGCCCTTGAGAAGGTGGCAGTGAGCTGCCTTCTTGAGCCGCTGCAGTCCATGTGGTGTAGGTACACCCACAGTGCTGTTAGGGAGGGAATTCCAGGATTTTGACCCAGCGATAGTGAAGGAACGGCGATATATTTCCAAATCAGGATGGTGAGTGACTTGGGGGGAACTTGCAGGTGCTGATGTTCCCATCTATCTGTTGCCCTTGTCCTTCTAGGTGGAAGTGGTCGTTGGTTTGGAAGGTGCTGTCTAAGGAGCCTTGGTGAATTCCTGAATTCTTGTAGATGGTACACACTGCTGCTATTGTGCACCGGTGGTGGAGGGAATGAATATTTGTGGATGTGGTGCCAATCAAGCGGGCTGCTTTGTCCTGGACAGTGTCAAGCTTCTTCAGTGTTGTGGGAGCTGCACTCATCCAGGCAAGTGGGGAGCACCCCATCACACTCCTGACTTGTGCCTTGTAGATGGTGGGCAGGCTCTGGGGAGTCAGGAGGTGAGTTACTCTTCACAAGATTCCTAGCCTCTGACTTGCTCTTGTAGCCACAGTATTTATATGGCTAGTCCAGTTCAGTTTCTGGTCAATGATAACCCCAAGGATGTTGATAGTGGGGGATTCAGCGATGGTAATGCCATTGAATGTCAAGGGGCAAAAGTTAGATTCTCTCTTGCTGGAGATGGTCATTGCCTGGCACTTGTGTGGCATGAATGTTACTTGCCACTTGTCAGCCCAAGCCTGGATATTATCCAGGTCTTGCTGCATTTGGACATGGACTGCTTCAGTATCTGAGGAGTCGCAAATGGTGCTGAACGTTGTGCAATCATCAGCGAACATCCCCACTTCTGACCTTATGATGGAAGGAAGGTCATTGATGAAGCAGCTGAAGATGGTTGGGCCTAGGACACTACCCTGAGGGACTCATGCAGTGATGTCCTGGAGCTGAGATGATTGGCCTCCAACAATCACAAATATCTACCTTTACGCTAGGTATGACTCCAACCAGCAGAGAGTTTTCCTCCTGATTCCCATGGACTCCAGTTTTGCTAGGTTATTTTGATGCCACACTCGGTCAAATGCTGCCTTGATGTATGAATTGCTTCCCCCTCCCGCCCTTATAGGTTGTACATTGTCCATTAGTCGTGGTACTTCTGCACCGTGTAACAACATTTTGAAATTTGCCGTGGGGAATCAAAAGTAGGCTGTCGTCAACACCCATGTTTTGAAAACTCTGGCTGTGATTTTCTGTGCCCACTGGTATCAGGCGTGTTCAGTGGCATGAGCTGACAATATGGTGTGATCGGTTTCACGACAGCGTGAAACCAGTTTGTGATTGGCTGATGGGCCGTGTTCTCTGCCATGGGGAAACTTGTTGTAATACGTCACATCATTATTGGGCCTGCCCACAGGAATCGCTCATTGTTCCCCCTCTCACTCTTGACCATCCACCCATGTTGGCTGAAAAGCATGCCGAGGTATTTCACAACAGCACATAAGTGATGTGCACCTGGTGAGCTGCACTTCACTCAGGACTTCAAGGTTTGTTTGCCTACTTTGATTCGATCAGCATTTGTAGTCATCAGCGCCAGGCTTCACAGACAGCACTTTTAGGAAGGGCTCACAGCAGGTCTCTACCTACCAAAGCAGCCATATGTGGGTGGATTTTCAATGGCTGCAGGGCTAGGGCTTGCTTGATGAAAGGGGAGAAGTGGCCTCAGGCAAGGGAAGAGGCTGCAGAGCGAGGGCTGTACTGGGGAAGGAGGGTATCCCAGGGCGTGTTGATCTGTGCAAGTGGCCTCAAGATGGTGAGGGCTGAGGAGACAGTCTCCAGAGGAGATGAGGCCAGATGGAGATGTGAGGGTGTGTGTGAGAGGATGAGTGGTGATGCCCCTTGAGCTGGCAGTGAGTGAGCTGCTAGTGAATGTGTGATGGGCTTGTGAGTGGGTGAGTTTAGAGTGATGAGATGGTTGCCATACCCTGTCTGCATGGATAAGATCATTCATCCTCTATCTGCATTGAATGACCAACCTCTAATGTGCAGCATTGGCACTGAACACTGCCACTACTCCCAAGCCTGGTTGGTCACGCGCTGCCCATCCTGTGACCAGCGTTGGGGTAGAGGACATCGTGGCGGGCCTCCATGGCACCCGAATGGTCCAAATGGCATTCCAGTGACGCGTCACTAAACCTGGGGGCTGCAGTCTTTTTGCCTTTCATGGACATCTCCCCTGCAGTAGTCGTGGGCTGGAAGCACTGAGATGTGTGCGCATTGCTGGACTTTAAATATGGTGCCTGGCTTAATGAAGCAGTGAGGTGATGGTGTGGCGAGCGAATGAGAGCCTGCCATAGAAATGGCGTGTTTCTCGGGAATGCATAATTAACGTGGCAGGTTTGGGATGATACGGCCTGAAGGGGAGATATACCGGGCCATGAGGGGAGGCGATGGTGTAGTGGTATGGTCACTGGACTAGTAAATCAGAGACCCAGGGTAATGCCCTGGGGGCCAGGGTTCAAATCCCACCACAGCAGATGGTGGAATTTGAATTCAATAAAAATCTGGAATAAAAAGTCTGATGATGACCATGAAACCATTGTCGATTGTTGTAAAAACCCACCTGGTTCACTAATGTCCTTTAGGGAAGGAAATCTGCCGTCCTTACCTGGTCCGGCCTACACGTGACTCCAGACCCACAGCAATGTGATTGACTCTGAAATAGCCTAGCAAGACACTCAGTTGTAACAAACTGCTACAAAGTCACAAAAAAGGAATGAAACCGGACGGACCACCCGGCATCGACCAAGGCACCGGAAACGGCAAACTCAGTCCTGTCGACCCTGCAAAGTCCTCCTTAATTGAGAGAGCTGTTTCACACACTCGTCAAACAACAGCCTGACACAGCCATCCTCACAGAATCATACCTTACAGGTAATGTCCCAGATACCCCCATCGCCATCCCTGGGTATGTCCTGTCCCACCGGCAGGAAAGACCCAGCAGAGGTGGTGGCACAGTGGTATACAGTCGGGAGGGAGTTGCCCTGGGAGTCCTCAACATCGACTCCAGACCCCATGAAGTCTCATGGCATCAGCTCAAACATGGACAAGGAAACCTCCTGATTACCACGTACCACTCTCCCTCAGCTGATGAATCAGTTGAGCACCACTTGGAGGAAGCACTGAAGGTGGCAAGGACGCAGAATGTACTCTGGGTGGGGGACTTCAATGTCCATCACCAAGAGTGGCTCGGTAGCACCACTACTGACCAAGCTGGCTGAATCCTAAACGACATAGCTGCTAGACTAGGTCTGCAGCAGGTGGTGAGGGAACCAACAAGAGGGAAAAACATACTTGACCTCATCCTCACCAACCTGCCTGCCATAGATGCATCTGTCCATGACAGTATTGGCAGGAGTAACCACCGCACAGTCATTGTGGAGACAAAGACCCATCTTCACATTGAGGATACCCTCCAAAGTGTTGTGTGGCACTACCACCATGTTAAATGGGATAGATTTCGAACAGATCTAGTAACTCAAGACTGGGCATCCATGAGGCGCTGTGGGCCATCGGCAGCAGCAGAATTGCACTCAAACACAATCTGTTAATTCATGGCTCAGCATATACCCCACTCTACCATTACCATCAAGCCAGGGGATCAACCCTGGTTCAATGAGGAGTGCTGGAGGGCATGCCAGGAGCAGCACCAGGCATACCTAAAATGAGGTGGCAACCTCACAGGTGGGACTTTCAGAAGGCTTTCAACAAAGTCCCACATGATAGATTAGCATGTAAAATTAAAGTGCATGGGATTGGGGGTAGTGTATCGAGATGGATAGAAAACTGGTTGGCAGACAGGAAACAAAGAGTAGGAATAAACGGGTCTTTTTCCGAATGGCAGGCAGTGAATAGTGGGGTACCACAGGGATCGGTGCTGGGACCCCAGTTATTCACAATATATATTAAAGATTTAGATGAGGGAACTAAATGTAATATCTCCAAATTTGCAGATGATACAAAGCTGGGTGGGAGGGTGAGCTGTGAGGAGGATGCAGAGATGCTTCAGTGTGATTTGGACAAGCTGAGTGAGTGGGCAAATGCATGGCAGATGCAGTATAATGTGGATAAATGTGAGGTTATCCATTTTGGTAGCAAAAACAGGAAGGCAGATTATTATCTGAATGGCTATAAATTGAGAGAGGGGAATGTGAACAAGACCTGGGTGCCCTCGTACACCAGTTGCTGAAGGTAAGCACGCAGGTGCAGCAGGCGGTAAAGGAGGCAAATGGTTTGTTAGCCTTCATAGCCAGAGGATTCAAGTACAGGAGCAGGGGTGTCTTGCTGCAATTATACAGGGCCTTGGTGAGACCACACCTGGAATATTGTGTGCAGTTTTGGTCTCCTTAGCTGAGGAAGGATGTTCTTGCTTTAGAGGGGGTGCAGCGAAGGTTTACCAGATTGATTCCTGGGATGGTGGGACTGACATATGAGGAGAGATTGAGTCGGTTAGGATTATATTCACTGGAGTTCAGAAGAATGAAGGGGCATCTCACCTATAAAATTCTAACAGGACTAAACAGGGTGGATGCAGGAAGGACGTTCCCGGGGGTGGGGGAGTCCTGAATCAGGGGTCACAGTCTGAGGATACAGGGTAGACCATTTAGGACTGAGATGAGGAGAAATTTCTTCACCCAGAGAGTGGTTAGCTTGTGGAATTTGCTACCACAGAAAGTAATTGAGGCCAGAACATTATATGTTTTCAAGAAGGATTTAGATATAGCTCCTGGGGCGAAAGGGATCAAACGATATGGGGAGAAATCTCTGCAGTGCTGCCGCATCCAGTCGTGGATGGTGGTGGACAATTAAACAACTCACTGGAGGAGGAGGCTCCACAAATATCCCCATCCTCAATGATGGAGGAGTCCAACACATCAGTGCAAAAGATAAGGCTGAAGCATTCACAACAATCTTCAACCAAAAGTGCCGAGTGGATGATCCATCTCGGCCTCCTCCGAAGGTCCCCAACATCACAGATGCCAGTCTTCAGCCAATTCTATTCACTCCACGTGATATCAAGAAACGGCTGAAGGCACTGGATACTGTAACGGCTATGGGCCCTGACAATATTCTGGCAATAGTACTGAAGGCTTGTGCTCCAGAACTTGCTGCACCCCTAGCCAAACTATTCCAGTACAGCTACAACATTGGTTATCTACCCAACTATGTGGAAAATTGCCCAGATATGTCCTGTACACAAAAAGCAGGCCAAATCCAACCTGGCCAATTACTCTCGATCATCAGTAAAGTAATGGAAGGGGTCATCAACAGTGCTATCAAGCAGCACTTGCTTAACAATAACCTGCTCACTGATGCCAAATTTGGGTTCTGCCAGGGCCACTCAGCTCCTGACCTCATTACAGCTTTGGTTCAAACATGGACAAAAGAGCTGAACTCCTGAGCTGAGGTGAGAGTGACTGCCCTTGACATCAAGGCAGCATTTGACCGAGTGTGGCATCAAGGAGCCCTAGCAAAACTGGAGTCAATGAGAATTGGGGAAAACTCTCCACTGGTTGGAGTCATACCTAGCGCAAAGGAAGATGGTTGTGGTTGTTGGAGGTCAGTCACTTCAGCTCCAGGACATCACTACAGGAGTTCCTCAGGGTACTGTCCAAGGCCCACCATCTTCAGCTGCTTCATCAATGACCTTCCTTCCATTATAAGGTCAGAAGTGGAGATATTTGCTGATGATTACCCAATGTTCATCATTCGTGACTCCTCAGATACTGAAGCAGTCCATGTCCAAATGCAGCAAGACCTGGGCAATATCCAGGCTTGGGCTGACAATTGGCAAGTAACATTCATGCCACACTGTCACTAAAAAGTACTTATCAATGTAGGCAATCTTGAAAGGCTCTCAAGAAAAGTTTTCACACTGCTGACCTTGGAAAGTAACAAAAGCGGAATTTTCCACAGATACGTTAAAGCCTCAAGACTTCAAGGCAAGCTCTGCCATGGTCCACAAGGATAACTGTTCCCTCTCGCAACATTTTTTCTTCCCTAATATGTTACATGCCACTGCAACTTTACATTGCCTAACTTCCAATACAAAAATGGTTCCTTCTCTTCCCTCAGTGATCGTTTTTTGAGGAACAAAGTACATTTATCTTGAAACAGAACATTTTAAACCTGATAATAGGAACAGGGACCAAACAGAGCCCTGGAGGCACTGCTTGTTTTTCCTTTGATAAATGTATGTTTAATAGAAAAAAAACTAATTTCAACAAGACCAAATTGAAATGGAATATGAAACACAGAAATAAATGTCACAATCCTGTCACCTAGTTTCTCCATATGGTGGAAAGCCACACAAGGTAAAGCCTGTATTTCCCTGTGATCCTGAATTACTGTTCTGATTTAACCCTCCCACTGACAATCATTTGAACAGAACATGTAGACAAGATTACCAAAAGTCACAAGGTCGGTCTACTTGTACGTTTTCCAGTTAGCTCCTAAGTAGTTATGTCATATCTCACTGGTGCCTATTTAATATCCTCCAATGATTAAGTTGAAGATTTCCAACTTGGTACTTGTATCACCAATATCAACAGGAACCACAAAATCTGAACTATGGATATGATTTGGAATAGAATTCAATTTATTTTAACAATTTATAGTTTCAAAACATGCTCCAGCTGTAATTTCCGTTATTTATTCTTGAATGTGGGTGTCACTCGCACAGCCAGTATTTACTGCCCATCCTTAACTGCCCTTGAGGTGGGCTTGATCTGCTGCTGCCTGCTGTGGTGAAGGTACTCCCTGCTGCTGCGTGCTGTGGTGAAGGTACTCCCTGCTGCAGCCTGCTGTGGTGAAGGTACTCCCTGCTGTGGCGAAGGTACTCCCTGCTGCAGCGTGCTGTGGTGAAGGTACTCCTTGCTGCAGCGTGCTGTGGTGAAGGTACTCCTTGCTGCAGCCTGCTGTGGTGAAGGTACTCCTTGCTGCAGCGTGCTGTGGTGAAGGTACTCCCTGCTGCAGCCTGCTGTGGTGAAGGTACTCCCTGCTGCAGCCTGCTGTGGTGAAGGTACTCCCTGCTGCAGCCTGCTGTGGTGAAGGTACTCCCTGCTGCCGCGTGCTGTGGTGAAGGTACTCCCTGCTGCAGCATGCTGTGGTGAAGGTACTCCTTGCTGCAGCCTGCTGTGGTGAAGGTACTCCCTGCTGCAGCATGCTGTGGTGAAGGTACTCCCTGCTGCAGCATGCTGTGGTGAAGGTACTCCCTGCTGCCGCGTGCTGTGGTGAAGGTACTCCCTGCTGCAGCATGCTGTGGTGAAGGTACTCCTTGCTGCAGCGTGCTGTGGTGAAGGTACTCCCTGCTGCAGCGTGCTGTGGTGAAGGTACTCCCTGCTGCAGCGTGCTGTGGTGAAGGTACTCCCTGCTGCCGCGTGCTGTGGTGAAGGTACTCCCTGCTGCAGCATGCTGTGGTGAAGGTACTCCTTGCTGCAGCGTGCTGTGGTGAAGGTACTCCCTGCTGCCGCGTGCTGTGGTGAAGGTACTCCCTGCTGCAGCCTGCTGTGGTGAAGGTACTCCCTGCTGCAGCCTGCTGTGGTGAAGGTACTCCCTGCTGCTCGGCAGGGTGCTCCAGGGTTTCGACCCAGTGACAATGAAGAAACGGTGATATATCTCCAAGTTGGAATGGTGGGCTGCTTGTAGGTGGTGATGTTCCCACCAAACTGCTGCCCTTGTCCTTCTCAGAGGTGAAAGCTGCTCTCAAAGAAACCATTAAAAACCTTGCATCTACTTTCTGTCTCCAAAAATCATTCATTCCTGTTTGCCTTTGTGTTGACTTTTTCTAATCCAAATTTATAGGATTGCATTTATAATGAAGACTGGCTATTTAAACTGTGATTACATCCTCCCACCAGTGCGGTGCAGTCGTGACTCAATTTCCAGTCTCCCTGTTTCTTGACCTTTATATTGAGTAAGGATATTAAGAATGATCTAATTCAATGGTGGAACAGCTTGAAGGAGCTGAATGCCCTCCAACTAATAGATCAGGTCAAAACTCTGTAGCCCTGCCACATCCAGGCATAAATGGTGATGGACAATTAAAGAACTATCTGGAGAAGGAGGCTCCACAAATATCGCAATCCTCAATGATTACAGAATCCAGCACATCATGCAAAAGACAAGGCTGAAGCACTTGCAACCATTTGCAGCCAGAAGTGCCGAGTGGATAATCCATCTTGGCCTCCTTCTGAGGTCCCCAAAATCATAGATGCCAGTCTTCAGCCAGGTCACTTCGCCACACAAGATATCAAGAAATGGCTGAAGGCACTGGATGCAGCAAAGGCGATGAACCCTGACAACATGCCAGTTGTGGTACTGAAGGCTTGTGCTCCAGAGCTAGACCCACCACTCGTCAAGCTGTTCCAGTACAGCTACAACACTGGCATTTACCTGACAATGTGGAAAATTGCCCAGGTACACCCTGCCCACAAAAAGCAAGACAAATCCAACCCAGCCAATTACCACCCCACAAAGACACAAGAAGCAAAAGTGGGCCATATGGCCTGTCAAGCCTGCTCAGTCATTCCAAAACAATCACTGCTGATCTTGGCCTTCAACTCCATTGCCCTGCCCATTCCTCATATCCCTTGATTCCCTGAGACACCAAAAATCTGTCTATCCCAGCCTTAGATGTATTCAACCATGGAGCACCCACAACCCTCTGGAGTAAAGAATTCCAGGATTCACAAAATCTGAGCGAAGTAATTTCTCTTCATCTCAGTCCTAAATGACCAGCCCCTTATCCTGAGGCTGTCTCTCCATGTTTTAGGTTCACCGAGCAGCAGAAACAATCTCTCAGCATCTACCCCTTCAAGACCCTACAGAATCTTGTACATTTCAATGAGATCATCTCTCATTCTAAACTCCAGAGAAAATAGACCCAATTTGTTCAGCATCTCATCATAGAACAACCCTCTCATCCCAGGGGCAAATTTAGTGAACCTTTGCTGTATTGTCTCCAAGGCAAGTACTTCTAGAAAAAAGCTGCACACAGTATTCCAGATGCGGTCTCACCGAAACAACTGTGGCAAGACTTCTTTATTCTTGGACTCCAGTCGCCTTGCAATAAAAACCAACATGCCATTTGCCTTCCTAATTGATTGCTGCATCAGCTTGACAACTTTTTCCGTTCTTTGTACAAGCACACCCAAGTCTCTTTGAATATTCACACTTACAAGTTTCTCACCTTTTAAAAAATATTCAGCTTTCCTATTCTTTCGACCAAATGAATAATTTCACACCTCCCTACATTATAAGCCATCTGCATCTTGTTGCCCACTTACTTAACTCTGTTTCTCCCTAGGCAGGTTAACGTTGAGTCCATGACTCTTCTTCAGAGTTCTGAAGAGTCATGCAGACTCGAAACGTTAACAGTTTCTCTCTCCACAGATGCTGCCACTCCTGAGTTTTTCCAGCATTTTTTGTTTTTATTTCAGCTTTCCAGCATCCACAGTATTTTGCTTTCACTTAACCTGTCTATATCTCTTTGCAGACTTTCTGTGCCCTCCCCACAGCTCACCTTCCAATAGCTTGGTATCATCAGCAAACTTTGATACGTTACTCTCTATCTCTTCATCTAAGTCATTAATATAGATTGTAAATAGTGGAGGCCCCAGCACTGGCCCTAGTGGTGCTCCACTATTCACTACCTACCAATCTGACAATGTTCCATTTATGCCCACTCTCTGCTTCCCATCTGTTAACCAAACCTCTACCCATGCTATTATATTATTCCCAACTCCATGAGCCCTTATCTTACCTATTACCCCTTTGTGTGGCGCCTTATTAAATGCTTTTTGGAAATCCAGATATACGACGTCTACCGGTTACCCTTTACCTACCGCACTAGTTACATCCTCAAAAAACGAATACATTTTTTGAACAGGATTTCCCCTTAGCAAAATCATGATTATAGTTTTAATCATACTATGCTTTTCTATTTCCTGGTTAAGGCTTTTTTAATAATAGATTCCAGCATTTTTCCCAACAACTGATGTTAGGCTAACAGGCCTTAGTTCCCTGTTTTGTTTCTCCCTCCTTTCTTGAAAAGTGGAGTAATATTTGCCAACTTCCAATCTAATGGGAGTGTTCCTGAATCAAAAGAACTCTGGAAAATCACAGCCAGTGCATCCGCTATCTCTGCAGCTAGCTGCTTTAGAACTCAGAACTTTAGGCCATCAGATCCCAGGGATTTGTTGGATTTTATTCCCTTAAGTTTCTCCAATACTCTCTGTTGATATTCAATTCCCTAATTTCCTCTCTTTTAGCCTCTAGGTGATCATCTATTTCTACTGTGAGAACAGACACAAAATATTTGTTCATTGTCACTGCCACTTCCTCATTCCCAATTAAAATTTCCCCTGTTCCTGATTCTAAGGGATCAGCATCTACTTCAGCTACTCTCTTCCTTTTTATCTGCTTACAAAAGCTCTTACAATCAGTTTTAATATTTCTGGCTAGTTTACTCTCATTCTATTTTTTCAACTTTTTTGGTGTCCCTTTGCTGGTTTCTAAAACACTGCCAATCCTCAGACTTGTTACTGTTTTTTGCAACATGGTAAGCCTTTTCTTTTAACGTAATAATATTCCTAAGTTCCTGAGTGAGCCTCAGATGGGTCAGTCTACTCCCATCAGTCTACTTTGATCATGACCAAAGCAATGGAAGGTGTCATTGAGACTGCCATCAAGCAGCACTTACTCAGCAATAACCTCCTCACTGATGCTCAGTTTGGGTTCCGCCAGGGCTACTTGGCTCCTGGCCTCATTACAGCCTTGGGTGAAACATGGGCAGATGAGCATAATTCCTGAGATGAGGAGACAGGGACTGCCCTTGACATCATGGCAACATTTGATCGAATGTGGCACCAAGGAGACCTAGCAAAATTGAAAGTCAATAGGAATTGGGGAAAACTCTTTGCTGGTTGGAGTCATGCCTAGCACAAAGGAAGATGGTTGTGGTTGTTGGAGTCAATCATCTCAGCCCCAGGAGATCACTGCAAGAGTTCCTCAGAGTAGTGTCCTCGGCCCAACCATCTTCAGTTGTTTCATCAATGACCTTCCCTCTATTCTAAGGTCAGGAGTGAGGATTTTTGCTGATGATTGCACAATGTTCAACACCATTCATGACTTCTCAGATACTGAAGCAATCCTTGCCCATATGCAGCAAGACCTGGACAACATTCTGGCTTGGACTGACAAGTGGCAAGTAACATTCGCACCACAGAAGTGCCAGGCAATGACCATCTCCAACAAGAGAGAATCTAACCACCACCCCTTGACATTCAATGGCATTACAATCACTAAATTCCCTACTAGCAATATCCTGGGGTTTACCATTGACCAGAAACTCAAATGGATTAGACATATAAATACTGTGGCTACAAGAGCAGATCAGAGACTGGGAATTCTGAGATGAGTAACTCACCTCCTGACTCCCCAAAGTCTGTCCACCAAATTGTGAATATCTAGTTTATGGCTTTAGTTCTAGGAAAATTAAAGTTGCAAAAGTAAGGTAATTAAAATTCTGGGCTTCAGAAATTGCCAGATCACCTCAAAAAAATAGCAATTCAAAACATGACCCATGTTTGTTAAGTAGAGTCAGAATAAAAGAGATAGAACTATAAAACAGCAGGTGGGCTTACTTAGCTGAAGAGCTGGAGATGTGATGTCTGCAATGCTAGCAAGTAATAGCAGTCTAGAGAGAAGTTTTTGTTTTGGAGGTTAGAACTAAATGAACTTAAAAGCAATCAGTGAACCCTGAAAGGTTGTAAACCCATTTACTTTTTCCGATCAAAGAAGAAATTGTAAATAAGGGATAATTAATCTAAAGGTCAGTTTGAGGACAGCCCAGAGCAGGTGACATCATCATGGAGATGGGTGGAGCTTAGGAAGTTTCTCTGGTTTCAATTTACCTGGGGTTTTTTCTAAGAGACTTAGTTGCAGTTTGGACCTCATGTGGTTTGCAGCTCACTGCACTATAAGCAGAGTAAAACCCTAACTTCATCATTTCCTGTTTGGAATGCAGACAAGACTTAATCTCAGTTTGAATTTTGTCAGGGAATGCAAGCTGGGGGGATTGCCTAGTTTGACGCCAATGGGGGGAACCTATAGCAAACCTCAGTGTCTTATTGCAAATCAAAGTAATCAGTTGAATTCGCTGTGACATACTGAAAAGTAACCAGAACAAGGGACTGTGTCCTCCACAGTCAAGAGGTAAATGAAAGTTTTACCTGTAAGAATAGCTGGAGCTGATGAGAATTAAAGATAGTTTTCAGAGGACTGTGGTATGCTTATGGGTGGTCACAACAGAAGTAAAGATTGATATATCGCATAAGAGAATTCTTGGCTTAAGTAAAAAGTAAACATAATATAAGTGGTTAT
Source organism: Cetorhinus maximus (assembly GCF_964194155.1). NCBI lineage: Eukaryota > Metazoa > Chordata > Chondrichthyes > Lamniformes > Cetorhinidae > Cetorhinus > Cetorhinus maximus. Next base: position 634,453 of record NC_135900.1, on the reverse strand, counting down.
AAACCATACTGTTAAATTAATAGTGCTTGTTTTGTTTAATTATTTTATATACAATAAAGTTTGTGTTTTGTTAAAAAAACAATCTTGTGGCGTAGTTCTATTGGTTAACATGAGGTTTTCGGATTTCTTGTTAAATGTTAATGGTTCCTAACCAGACAGTAACAAAAGGCACAAATCAGGAGTGTGAGGGAATACTCTCCACTTGCCTGGATGAGTGCAGCTCCAACAACTCAAGAAGCTCGACACCATCCAGGATAAAGCAGGCCACTTGATCAACATCCCAACGTACAGTAGCAGCAGTGTGTACCTTTTACATTCAAGATGCACTGCAGCAACACAAGGCTCCTTCGACACCACCTTCCAAAACTACAATCTCTACCACCTGGAAGGAAAAAGGCAGCAGACACATGGGAACACCACCACCTGGAAGGTTCCCTCCAAGTCACTCACCACCCTGACTTGGAAATATATCGCCGTTCCTTCGCTGTTGCTGGGTCAAAATCCTTCTTCCCTAACAGCACTGTGGGTGTACCTACACATGGACTGCAGTGGTTCAAAATGGCTTCACCACTTCTCAAGGGCAATTAAGGGTGTGTAATAAATGCTGGCTTTGCCAGCAACACCCAAATTCTACAAATTAATAAAAAGAAAAATTCTGTTCTATGTAACAGGCTCATGGAGGCAGGATGACATTTTCCTGAACCTATGTTCCTGTACCAAAAAGACACGTTTCTGTCAAAGATACTCTTCTAAACTATCCCAAGATTTGCTACTTGGACAAAATGTGTAGTATAAAAATGGGGTCTGAATTACATCTATGCCTGTCTTGTCCCTAGTGCTCTAACCTTGCCTCATTTATAAAATGTTTAAGACTCCAAAATTACAATGTTATAGCTAAAAAACAAATAGTTCACCAGGTTTTCTCTCTCTAAATCAAGCTATACAGGATTCGGTACTGAATAATTCAAGAATTATATAGTCTCTAACCTTAGAATGTAAACTTGATGCACAGTATGCCATCAAAATATGTGAAAAATCTTAACTGCTCCACGAAAATCAGTATTTAATAAATTCTAAGCAAGTTGGAATGACAAAATACAGACAAACATTTTAATGCAGGACCGAAGGAGTGCTGCACTGCAATCTTTGGGATGAGACCTTAAACCAAGACCCTGTCTGTTCTCTCAGGTGGATGCAAAAGACCCCATGGCACTATTCTATAAAGTACAGGGAGTTTTCCAGGTGTCCTTGCCAATATTTATCCCACAACCAACATCATTAAAGCAGATTATCTAATCATTATCCCATTGCTGTGTGCAAATTGGCTGTTGTGTTTCCTGCATTACAACAGTGGAATACACTCCCAAAATGCTTCACTGGCTGCAAACAGCTATGGGACGTCCTGAGGTAGTGAAAGGTGCTCTACAAATCCAAATCTTTCTATGTTTGGAGCCAAGAAAAAAAAGAGCAGCCTGCACTAATTTTAAATATTTATCAACTTACTCCAAGGATATTAAAAAAACAACAGGCACAGGTGTGTGTATCTATTGCATTTCACCTGCCTTGCCACAAGCTTCAAATTGTACTGCAGCTCCTTATTGGAGTGGATTTATAACAAAGCATCCATGAGAGCAATGCAGATCCCAGGTGCAAACAGTCACTAAGCAAGCTGGTTTCCCAGCGGGAAATGACATTTCTGCATCACACATCCAAAACAAAGAGGGAAGCCTGATATCAAGTGATGTTATTTGTTGGAAGCCTGGGGTGAACACTGCCTTGAGAAACCTCTATTTTCCTTGATGCAGTGGCAAGGTGTCAACAACACACACCATTCAGTTAAGTAAGCTCTGTTACTGGGAGTAATGTCCTATCGACCAGATACTCAGGTCCTGTGTGGTATTAGCAGTAAATAACACTCCTAATAACTCAAAAGCATCAATAAGAGGATACCAACAAATCAGATGCTAAATGCAATTTCTAAATTTGACTATGCTGAAATCAGCAAATGAAAATGCTAAGATCTCAATGCAATTTTCCACAAAATGCATCTTTATCCAAGCATTAAACAATACTACAAAATGAAGAACACTATCTAGTCTTAATGCGCAAAATATATACCAAGGGTTCTCAAACTTTATGCTTCTGAAGTGTAAAAGTTACAGAGATCCTGTAACAAGTTTTTTGTGTAAAAATTAGTTATACAACTAAACATAGATACTTTTTTTGTTACTTTACAAGAAGATTGATCATAATCTCCATTGCAGTAACTGAGGGAGGGTGGAAATTTGAGTGAGAGGCGAATGATGCGTTTTTGTTGCCTAACAGGATTGTTGGCACCCTGGTGTTACAGGACAAAGAGATGTTCCTCTTTACTAATACTCAGTTTGGTGGATAACAACTCGGTCCTGTTTAACTTAAGATAGCAGACAATTCGGGAAACAATCTTGAGATAAAGCATCAGCATCGGAGCATTCAACAACTTCTTTCATGAGTGTGAAACAATCCCACAATGCTTGTGATATTTAGATTACATTTTAGAATGAGTAAAATTACTTTTAATATATATACACCAATAATATATATTCACACAATTGTTAAGTCTATTTATTAAGCAATGATTTAAAATCCAATTATATGAATCCACCCTTTGAGTTGATAATTGGAAATTTTAGATGCAATTTTATTTTTCCAAGAACATATCCTGCATTGGTTTATTGCAGACATGACCTGAGCCAGGCCATAAACGCCAGTAATACTGACACCCACCAGGATGAGTGGGTATAAAAAGTCTCCTTGGTGTCTCTCTTGTTCGTGTTGTTAACACTGGTTACTTTAGGAAAAGAATTGACTTTTTGATGCTGCTGGTGATAACCTCAATGTTTGCCCTATTAGTTCGGTCCTGGGATATCTCTCTGCACTTGTGTCCCTGTGCTACCATGTCTGAAGCACAATTTGACCCCGCTCTACCTGCACTGATTGGGCAGGCAATGCAAAACCAAAGCAGCAAATCATTCAAACAACCAGATTAGCCACTTCTAACCAAAAACTGAGGGTTAGGAGTAAGGAGGTGGATTGAGACAATGGATGAAACAAAAGGCTATACTGGAAATTTTTGGCAGACCCCATGAAATCATCAAGTAAACTCCCAGTTGAGAAGTTATGCAACGTGTATGTGCTTCCAATGGTTTAAGCTGGTTGGAAGAATCCATTTTGATGTGATGACATTTCAAAACTGAAGGTAAGCTGACAGGGTGCAAATGTTATTGTTATCTGGAACTTGGCACTGCTGAGGACTACGGCTACAGAACTCTGGGGGGAACTTCTGTTATATTATGTAAAGCTCTGCAAACTAGCCTCCTGAACTTCAAACTGACCACAACACTGCTGGTCACACCCTATAGCACACAAAATTCAACTCACCCATTCCCCCATCCTTGTTTACAAATCCCTCCATGGCCTTGGTACACCCGACTGCATCCATCTTTTCCTGCTTATAACAACGCCCATGTCCTCCACTCTACCAACTCTGGCACCTTTCTAATGATGGAGCAATAGAAATCAGAGGAATGTAGAGTTTTTGGAGGGTTGTAGGGACTGGAGGTGGTTACAGAGTAAGGGAGGGGTGAGGCCGTGGAGGAATTTGAACAAAAGGGTGAGAATTTCAAAGTGAGACATTCCCTGATCGGCAGGTAATGTCGGTCACTGTACCTTCAGTGGCAGAATCTTCAGCCTTCTTGTCCCCACAGATTGGAACTCTTTCCCCTTCTTTTATTGCTCTCCACTTTCAAACACCTTTCTTAAACCTACATCTCAAACCGCACCTTCAACCACTGAGTCTCATTCTCCAACTTCTGCTCAATTCTGATGCTGACCCATGAAGATCCTTGGGCTGGTTTACTATATTAAGACACTATTTTCTACCTTGTTGTAAGGTCACTGGTAATTACTCAAGCATATCTACAACACCGAAACCTCAGTATTTTCAAACCACATATAGAGGTGACACGCCAAGTCTCAGAGATCAATGAGGAAGCTCATGATTTATGATATTTTGTGTAACGTTAGAATAAACTGAATATTGAAAAACTGGACTGAAATGGGAACACTCTCCATTTCAGACATCCTGCTTAAGTGTCAAGCCCTCCTTGTTAAAATATAGCACAATTAAAAGCTCCCTCAAACCTATGCTAACTCACCTCATCCTCCATTTCAAAAGGCTACCTTACTGCACCAGTGTGCTCTCAGTGAGGCTGCCCATGGAATTACTAAATTAGTATCCAGTTGTTCCACATGAAGGTCACTTTTGCACAGAGAGACCCAATCTGCTATTCTGGAAGAGAACTGCCTAAAATCAATGCATCGAGAATCCCAAGAACAAGGAGGAGAAATTTTCAGTCTCAATAATCTGAGCTAGCCAAACGTGAAAGCCAACATCTAAACCATTGTGTCATCTGTCTCCAACCTCGCACAATTTCAGTAATGCATTGAAGCAAATTCATTTTAAGTGAACAATGGGCAATACTTTATGAAAGAATACTTAACACATTATTCTAAGGGCCCTGCCCTCTCTCTCCCTGCACTGCTTGCTGAACAGTTCCACAGGTTTCAAGTGGCCTTTCTTCATTGGTACCTACAGGCTGAGATGGGGAGGAGGCTGCATTGCAGCGAAGGGTCTCAGCCCTACCCAAGCACTATCAGCAACAGACACTTAACAGCAGTCAAAGGTCAGCACTAACAAAGGGGCTCTGTATGAATTGTAGCTCTTTTGGCACTGTGCTGGCATCAGCAGACTCAGCACAAGGTGGGAATTGGGCATGGGACATCATAATATAATAAAAGACTTGCATTTATATCAGACCTCTCATAACCAAAGTGTTTTACAGCCCATTAATTACTATTGAATAGTCGCTGATGTAATCAAAGAAAAACAGCAGTCAACTTGCACACAGCAAGCTCCCACAAACCGTAATGAAATAAATGGCCAGCTAATCCATTTTAGGTGACGCCTGAGGGATAAACACTGGCCAAAAGTCCCATGCTCATCTTTTAATAATGGCATGGGATCTATGCCCACCTGAGAGGGCATACAGAGCTTCAGTTGCGTTATATAATGATAAATGTTTAAATATGGGGAGACAATGGCGTAGTGGTAATGTATGATGGACTAGTACTCCAGAGACCCAGGCTAATGCTCTGGAGACATGGGTTCAAATCCTGCCACAGCAGCCAACAAAATTTAAATTAAACTAAGAATCTGGAATTGATAAACTAGTTTTAGTAATGCATTGTCGTAAAAGCCCATCTGGTTCACGAACGTCCTTTAGGGAAGGAAATTTGCCGTCCTTACCTGATCTGGTCGACGTGCGACTCCAGACCCACAGTAATGTGACTGAGTTTTAATTGTGCTCCGAAATGGTGCAGCATGCCACTGAGTTCAAGGGCAATTAAGAATGGGCAACAAATGCTGGCCTTGCCAGCAATGTCCACATCCCATGAAAGAATAAAGAAAAAAAAGACAAAAATACTGTGATTTAATCCAAATCATTGTGGTGTGGGATAAAAGAAAGTAAAAAAAAATCCCTTTCTAGTCTCATACTTCTATCTATTGATTAAATGAAAATTCATTCTATCAGCTAAGTTAGACTTTACACAGAAATTCAGGCTTTCAAATAAAAACTTTAGGTGATGTACTTTGAACCCACAGAGAAGAGGAAACACTGAAGTTCAGTACAATTGGCCTCCGCACACCTGACACCCAGATGCAGGCATGATGGTAGGCAGATAGCTGAGGGAACGAGCAGCGATGAGTGTTTATCAGCAAACTTATGCATTCACTGGCAGGTGAAAAAGAAAACTTTTAACCACAACTGCTTTCAAGACCAATTTGTGATCTAAAAGGAAAGTGGCATTGCCAATTGAATTACCAATTTTGAGGGCAGGCTTTACTTGCCTGGTGAGATTCTTAAAAAAATCTTTCTCAACAGTGGCTTTCTATCGTGATCGAGTGATTACGAGTAACTGAATGTTCGCGAGGCAGTTTATAAAATTTAATGGTATAATCACATGACACCGTCACAAGAAAAGCAATACCAATTTATAACAATGATCCACAGCCTGATGGCCTCTTTATCTATCTGATATATACAATTCCTATTTTGTTTTGAGTCCTCTTCAATTAGGCAGCTTTCATGCTAAAGACTTTCATGTAGCTAGTACACTGCAGCTCATTGATAATGCCGACGGACAAGATGATTTGAGAAGGCAGCCCAGCAATTAGTCATAAACAAAAATAGAAAATGCTGGAAAAACTCAGCAGGTCTGACAGCGTCTGTGGAGAGAAAAGCAGAGTTAACGTTGCGAGTCCGTATGACTCTTCTTCAGAATCTTCAACTAGCCATGACTGTCCTCACCGCTCTCCTCCCAACCCCACAGATCCCATCCCAACTTTGCCTGCCTCGAAGTGAGGGTTCCTCCATGGCTCAAGCGACTTTAACTGAGTGATACAACCCTTCGTCTAAGATAGTTAGCTGCTTTCAGCCATAGCAACTCATGGGATGGGATGACCCTACATTTAGTTGGGAAAAGTCTAGGGCTCCCACGCACAGCTACTCCCATTGTCACCCATGGGCGCAAACAGGAAAAGGATGATGCAGAATTTCCGCCAATCGCTGTTATAATTGAGTAAACAGTGTCACCAGTGATCAGGGTCAGCTGTAACACCCTTCATGATGAAACAGTTTATGAACACTGAAAAGTCCAATATGCAAGCTGATCACTCAAAAGAGGTACTAAACAGTAACGAAACAGGCAACTGGTGGAACCATAACCCATCTAGAGGTCAGTGCGCTCAGGAGTGAAGGAGACAGAACTGGCAGAAAAATTGTCAAGAGAAACAGGAGTACAATTCCCTGGAGTTCACAGACCCACCCAGTTTTCATCTCTTGTGGGAAGACAGACACATCCCACAAACTGTGTGGTACACAACACCCACATAGTAAACATCTGGGCAATGCAGGACATTTATATTTCCAGAAAGTGACAGAAGCCATGCATGGAAAACACCAGATATATCCCTTTAAATAAATATGACCCACGGCTCACAAAATGTCCCAAATGCACGCACTTTCTGAAATAAATCTGTATCATATCATTACCCTTCAAGGCATGTAACCTTTGCAGAGTTCAATTTTTAAAATCTAAGATAAAAGATTAGGTTGGAGAGTCCTGATGAAAGGTATTAACTGAAATCACTTGCTTAATTTGTTTCTGATGCTGATGAATTAATCCATTTCCAGTGGGTGATTTTGCAACTAAAACAAATTATTTACAAATAATGAAAGTACTGGGGGTGATACCTTCCCCTGAAGATTCACCTCCATGGTTTATCTGCCACCGCACAGACAAATTCAGACAGCCCAGAGCAGTTGATTTGTCCCCATTAGAAATCTGTACCAACAACTTGCATCAGAATCAAGTTCAGCCATGCCCTCAACTAGCATTTACACAGACAGGCTTCAGATCTAAGAAATAGGAGCAAGAATAGTCCATTCAGGCCATAAATCCAGCTCTGACATTGAATAGAATCATGGCTGATCTGGTTGTGGCCTTAAATCCACGTTCCTGCCTGTCCACATAGCCCAACTCCCTTGTCAATGAGGAGATGGGGGGGGGGGGGGGAGAGAGAGAGAGAGAGAGAGAGAGCGGGGGATAAGATGGATGGGGATGGGGGGGGGATGGGGATGGGGGGGGGGGATGGGGATGATATGGGGGGATGGGGATGATGAGGGGGGATGGGGATGATGGGGGGGGTGGGGATGATGGGGGGGGTGGGGATGATGGGGGGGGTGGGGACAATGGGGGGGGTGGGGACAATGGGGGGGTGGGGACAATGGGTGGGGATGATGGGGGGGTGGGGATGTTGGGGGGGTGGGGATGATGGGGGGGGTGGGGATGATTGGGGGGGTGGGGATGATTGGGGGGGGTGGGGATGATGGGGGGGTGGGGATGATGGGGGGGTGGGGATGATGGGGGGTGGGGATGATGGGGGGTGGGGATGAGATGGGGGGGTGGGGATGATGGGGGGGTGGGGATGAGATGGGGGGGTGGGGATGAGATGGGGGGGTGGGGATGATGGGGGGGGTGGGGATGATGGGGGGTGGGGATGAGATGGGGGGGTGGGGATGATGGGGGGGTGGGGATGATGGGGGGGGTGGGGATGATGGGGGGGGTGGGGATGATGGGGGGGGTGGGGATGATGGGGGGTGGGGATGAGATGGGGGGGTGGGGATGATGGGGGGGGTGGGGATGATGGGGGGGGTGGGGATGATGGGGGGGGTGGGGATGATGGGGGGGTGGGGATGAGATGGGGGGGTGGGGATGAGATGGGGGGGTGGGGATGATGGGGGTGATGGGGATGATGGGGGGGGTGGGGATGATGGGGGGGGTGGGGATGATGGGGGGGGTGGGGATGATGGGGGGGGTGGGGATGATGGGGGGGTGGGGATGATGGGGGGGTGGGGATGATGGGGGGGTGGGGATGAGATGGGGGGGTGGGGATGAGATGGGGGGGTGGGGATGATGGGGGGGGGTGGGGATGATGGGGGGGTGGGGATGATGGGGGGGGTGGGGATGATGGGGGGGTGGGGATGATGGGGGGGTGGGGATGATGGGGGGGTGGGGATGATGGGGGGTGGGGATGATGGGGGGGGTGGGGATGATGGGGGGTGGGGATGATGGGGGGTGGGGATGATGGGGGGTGGGGATGATGGGGGGGGTGGGGATGATGGGGGGTGGGGATGATTGGGGGGTGGGGATGATTGGGGGGTGGGGATGATGGGGGGGGTGGGGATGATGGGGGGGTGGGGATGATGGGGGGTGGGGATGATGGGGGGGTGGGGATGATGGGGGGGTGGGGATGATGGGGGGGGTGGGGATGATGGGGGGGGTGGGGATGAGATGGGGGGGTGGGGATGATGGGGGGGTGGGGATGATGGGGAGGTGGGGATGATGGGGAGGTGGGGATGAGATGGGGGGGTGGGGATGATGGGGGTGATGGGGATGGGGGGGGGTGGGGATGATGGGGGGGTGGGGATGATGGGGGGGTGGGGATGAGATGGGGGGGGTGGGGATGATGGGGGGGTGGGGATGAGATGGGGGGGTGGGGATGAGATGGGGGGGTGGGGGTGATGGGGATGATGGGGGGGGGTGGGGATGATGGGGGGGTGGGGATGATGGGGGGGTGGGGATGATGGGGGGGTGGGGATGATGGGGGGGGTGGGGATGATGGGGGGTGGGGATGAGATGGGGGGGGTGGGGATGATGGGGGGTGGGGATGATGGGGGGTGGGGATGATGGGGGGTGGGGATGATGGGGGGTGGGGATGATGGGGATGATGGGGGGGGTGGGGATGATGGGGATGATGGGGGGGGTGGGGATGATGGGGATGATGGGGGTGGGGGATGGGGGGTGGCCAGGCCGCAGCCTCCCCCTGTCCCCCGGGCCCAGTTGAGCCGGGCCTCGGGCCTGGGGGCTCCGGGCGGCCGCGGGGAGGGGGAGCGGCTGCCGATGGCTCTCTCACCTCGGGGTGCAGCCCCGGGACACAGCCCGGCTCCGGCTCCAGCTCCGGATCCTCCCGGTGAAGCTCCGCCATCTTCAACCGCCCCGCCGCATTGTGGGATACTGGCGCCTACTCCAGCCGCTAGCAATGGATCGCAGAGAGCCGGGATCTATCGATCCAGGATCAGGAATCGATCACTGAGCGAACAGAGGGAGCGGCACAAAGTGACTGTTGGTGGCTGAAGAGAAGGAGCCGCGTTTGAAACTATTATCGATCAGTATTTTATCCCATTAGAGAGAGTCAGGAGCTGCTGATAGGGTTTGTTTTAAATCATTCTAACATCCCCGAGCTTCCTGATGCCTCAGGAACAATGAATAAGAAATGCGGAGGTTTATAAGACATTCTGAGGTTAATGTTGCTGCTGCCCAGACTCCGCAGTTTGACCCAAAGCTGAGCAGTTTCTGGCTGCAGAGGCCTCCCTTCTGGAGCTGCTGTTCCCAACCCTCCAGGATGCTGCCTGGTTTCCCCTCGGTGCATGACTGCCCCCTCCTGTACCGGAGGAAGAACTGCAAGGCAAATAAAACAAACTAAACTCTCTGCCCTTAATCCTGTGACATATAAAAAAGACAACACGACTTTATAAATTTCCCAAAACCCAAATCTAACTGCTAAAATACCAGCCACCGTATCACCCTCTGTTGTCAATTAGACTGCATAGTTCCCGGACTGTCCCGGCAGACCCATCGTGTCAGCCTGTTCCTGCCCCACGGAACTCATTGCTTCCTATCTTCACTCCATTCTCTCTCCCCTTGTCCAGTCTCTTCCCACCTACATCCGTGATTCCTCTCACGCCCTACATCATATCAACAATTTCCAGTTCCCTGGCCCCCAACCGCCTCCTCTTCACCATGGACATCCAATCCCTCTACACCTCCATCCCCCATCAGGATGGTCTGAGGGCTCTCTGCTTCTTCCTCGAACAGAAGCCCGAACAATCCCCATCCACCACTACTCTCCTCCGTCTGGCTGAACTTGTTCTCACACTGAACAATTTCTCCTTAAACTCTTCTCACTTCCTCCAAATAAAAGGTGTGGCTATGGGTACCCGCATGGGCCCCAGCTATGCCTGTCTCTTTATGGGGTATGTGGAACATTCCTCGTTCCAGTCCTACTCCGGCCCCCTCCCACAACTCTTTCTCCCGTACATCGATGATTGCTTTGGTGCTGCTTCATGCTCTCGTCGGGACCTGGAAAAATTTATTAATTTTGCTTCCAATTTCCACCCCTCCATCATTTTCACATGGTCCACCTCTGACACTTCACTTCCCTTCCCTTCCTTGACCTCTCTGTCTCAATTTCTGGTGATAGACTGTCCACCAATATCCATTACAAGCCTACCAAATCCCACAGCTACAGTCGACTACAGCTCCTCACACCCCGCTTCCTGTAAGGACTCCATCCCATTCTCTCAGTTCCTTTGTCTCTGTCGCATCTTCTGATGATGCCACTTTCAAAAACAGTTCCTCTGACATGTCTTCATTCTTCCTTAACCGAGGTTTTCCACCCACGCTGGTTGACAGGGCACTCAACCGTGTCCGGCCCATCTCCTGCGCATCTGCCCTCACACCTTCCTCTCCCTCCCAGGAACACGATAGGGTCCCCCTTGTCCTCACTTATCACCCCACCAGCCTCCGCATTCAAAGGATCATCCTCCGCCATTTCCGCCAACTCCAGCATGATGCTACCACCAAACACATCTTCCCTTCACCCCCCCAGCAGCATTCCGCAGGGATCGTTCCCTCCGGGACACCCTGGTCCACTCCTCCATCACCCCCTACACCTCAACCCCCTCCCACGGCACCTTCCCATGCAACCGCAGAAGGTGCAACACCTGCCCCTTTACTTCCCCTCTCCTCACCGTCCAAGGGCCCAAACACTCCTTTCAAGTGAAGCAGCATTTCATTTGCACTTCCCTCAATTTAGTCTACTGCATTCGTTGCTCTCAATGCGGTTTCCTCTACATTGGAGAGACCAAATGCAGACTGGTTGACCGCTTTGCGGAACACCTTCGGTCTGTCCGCAAGCATGACCCAGATCTCCCTGTCGCTTGCCATTTCAACACTCCACCCTGCTCTCGTGCCCACATGTCCGTCCTTGGCTTGCTGCATTGTTCCAGTGAAGCTCAACGCAAACTGGAGGAACAGCACCTCATCTTCCGACTAGGCACTTTACAGCCTTCCGGACTGAATATTGAGTTCAACAATTTTAGATCATGAACTTTCTCCTCCACCCCCACCCCCTTTCCGATCCCCCCCTTTTTTCTCCAATAATTTATATAGATTTTTCTTTTCCCACCTATTTCCATTATTTTTAAATGTATTTCCATCCATTGTTTTATCTCTACCTTTTAGCCTATTTCGATTCCTTCACCCCACCCCACCCCCACTAGGGCTATCTGTACCTTGCTCGTCCTGCTTTCTACCCTTAATTAGCACATTCTTTAGATAATATCACCACCGTCAACACCTCTTTGTCCTTTTGTCTATGACATCTCTTGGTTATCTCCACCTATCACTGGCCCTCTATCCAGCTCTACCTGTCCCACTCCCTCTTAAACCAGCTTATATTTCACCTCTCTTCTGTTTTTACTTAGTTCTGTTGAAGAGTCATACGGACTCGAAACGTTAACTGTGCTCCTCGCCGTAGATACTGTCAGACCTGCTGAGTTTTTCCAGGTATTTTTATTTTTATTTTTGTTTTGGATTTCCAGCATCCGCAGTTTTTTGCTTTTTTTGCACAGTTCCCCTTTCATCTGCAACCTTAGTAATGTCCTACAACATGCTCCACCGATTGCAGGAATCCTTCCTTCCCCACACTCCTGACACTAACCATTAACATGTTTCCATATTAACTACAGAGACTTATTTAACCCACAGTGCCCGGTCCTAATCCTGCTCATAACCACCTCATCCCTCCTACACTTCCCAGTGAATTTACTACATACCTTCACATTGTTTTGAAGCTGACATAAATGTCTTTCTTTCTCATCCTTATCCCACTTTTGTTGTCATAATGCATATTGTTTATCCTCAATAATACATTTAATTTCTGTTTTCCCTACTGAAATCTCTATATCTGGAATCAAGTGATTTATGGAACTTTAAGTCAACAAATCTGCTGTCCATTCCCTGCCTCACTTTGATCCCTGGCATCCATAAAAAAACCACCACAATTCCCGACTGTTGTATGTTATACAATAAATGAAAAAATTCAAATGTAAAATCCTGTCTGGATTCAGAAAAACACGATTGGATAGAGACCAATGCTGATGACGAATCTGAACCAATGACGACTCTCAATGGCTTTACCTCCACCACCCACTCTAAAGCCAACATACTTGCCATCAACTCAACTGAAAATACTGATAAATTGTCAGGTATCCTTTTCACAATCTTAACATTAAATTCAGGGTTAAAAGCTGCTGAACCTGCCCTTCCTGACCCAGGATCCTTACAACCATCAGTATAAAGTTGAATATAAGCAAACCAATTCTTATCTATATATTCTTTTACAAAACTAGACAAATTAAAACCTATACTATTTCCTTTAAGTTTGTCCAGTATTGTAAAATCTACCTCTGGATATTGAAAGTACCAGGGTGGAATTACTGACCAGCATGCATGCATACTTATATTAAAAACCTGCAAACCCAACTCTTCCACTGAATCACTTACTCTTTTCCAAAAATATTCCCCCTATTTGCAATCCATGCTCCCAACTATCTTGAAGGAAACATTTGGTTAAATGATTGTTTTTCTGCCCTTCCAAGTTCACCCAATAATTCAAATCCATCCACCTTCTCCATTCTCCACCTGTAGAGTTATTATTGGAGAAAAAAATAAAAGCACCAGAACAAAGTCTCAATGCTTGAGACTGAATTACATCCAGTTTATACAATGAGGTTTTTGCCACTGATCCATATGCCTGGCATCCATAGTCAATCGCTGATCATATCATTGCTGGATATATTCTTAATGAAGTTCCCTTATCCACTCCCCAATCATATCCAGCAACACATCTCATTAAATGAATCACTTTTTTACACTTAATGATTATTGCTTCAATATGTATTTTCCATGTCTGAGTACAATCAAAACAAATCCCTAAAAATTTAAACACCTTTACCACCTCAATTGGTTTATGAGACAAAACATTGCCGTCCAGATTTTTCTTCCTTGTAAATAAAACTGCCTGAGGTTTTGAATTAGAAATTTTAAACCCCCTCTGCCCGAACCAGTGCTCCGATGCCCTTAGGGCTTCTTGAACGTGGTTCAGTACATACGTAATATTTCTGCCTCTTTTCCAAATTGCACCATCACCTGCATACAATGACAGTCCCATATTCTTACCCACGTGATTATATATATCATCAATCATAATATGAAAAAAGAACCCGGCTAATCACACTTCCCTGTGGGATGCCATTCTCTACCACCACTGTATCCGACAACTCCATCCCCACCCTCACCTGTACGATACATCCACTAAGAAATCCTCTATCCAATTAAACATGAACCCTTCTATACTCAAACCTTTTTACTTAAATAAAAGACCCTCTTTCCACAGCAGGTCATATGCTTTTTCAATAACAATGCCCTCTAGGATTGCCCTGCATTCTCCAGGAATTAAAGGTTCATCCCTGGGACACTGAGACCAACGTTCAGGGACATCATTGGAGGCAATAAAAAAACGTGCTTTTAAAAACATTTTTCAACACTTTTTGTTTCCTAGTTATTAAAAATATTGAACATAGTGGGGTGGGGAAAGTCTTTTTGACTGACCATCCAATCGGTCTGAGACAGCCATTCACAAGGATGGACAACAGGACCGATGGTGGGAGAGTGGGGAATCGAGCATTTGGAGGCAGAAGGTTTGGCGATGAAAGCTCCAGGAATCCATCCAACCAGGATTGGCTTTAGGCTGACTTTGGGGAAGTGGGAATAGAATAATTAAAGTAAAAACAGAAAATGCTGGAAAAACTCAGCAGGTCTGGCAGCGTCTGTGGAGAGAGAAACAGAGTTGATGTTTTGGGTCCGTATGACCCTCCTTCTTTTATCCTAGGATAACTAAATGCTGAGTTATCTTTGTGTACCACTTATCCTAATGATAAAGTCCTTGACACTGGCAATACAGATCCTCAAAAGCAAAGTACTGCAGATATGGAGAATCAGAGACTAAAACAAAAATTGTTCAGGCAGCCTGTGGAGAGAGAAACAAAATTAACGTGAAAGCAAAATACTGCAGATGCTGGAAATCTGAAACAAAAACAGAAAATGCTGGAAAAACTCAGCAGGTCTGGCAGCGTCTGCGGAGAGAGAAACAGAGTTAACGTTTCGAGTCCGTGTGACTCTGCTTCAGACGTCTCAGGTTGATGAACTTCCATCAGAACTGAACTTCAGTAACAATCTAATGTGGAATGAAGCACAACAGCCAATTTGAACAGCAAGATCCCACAAACAGCAATGAGATAAATGATCAGATAATCAGTTTCAGTGTGTTGGGTAAGGGGTAAATATTAACCAAGACACTGGGGAGAACTCTCCTGCTCTCCTTTGAAAATTACCAGAGGGCAGAATTGTCCGGTCCCATTGGTAGTGGGTGTAAGGCAGATGTGGGGGGAGAATTCAGCGTGAGGGGCAGAAATCGTTTCACAGCGGCATGAAGTGACAGCAGGATCATCCCGATGGTGTCCCGCAAATCCCGCTGGAGGCCAGCCTGAACACGTTTTACATCCGCTAATGGAATGCAAAGTACGGCCTGATCAGAATGGACCCCTGACACCCGATTTATCATCACACCAGCGGGGAAAACACACCGGCCCAGAACACATTTGGACAAGTGTAGGATTCTCACCTGACTGTTCGTCGCCGACCTCAGTGTCACCGCAGGCACGATCTACATCCTCATCAGTCAGCGCGATGGTACACTCCTCAAAGTGAGTGAGGGGTCTAATGTGGGCCACTCCACCCCCAGTCTGGGACCTCTCCCTGCTGTTGTGAGCCAGCTTCTCCTGCATGGAAACAGATGGAGAGAGTGTGAGCAGGACACATGGCGCTGTGTGGAATGTTTGTGTGGTGAGCGGAGACATGGACGGGATGAGGACGTGAGCTCCAAAGGATATGAGCCTGATGGAGATGTGAGGGTGTGTGTGAGAGTTAGTGGTGTTGTCCCTTGAGGTGTGAGATCCCTGTGGATGTGTGATGGGTTTGTGAGTGTGAGAGTGGAAAGTGATGAGAAAAGTGACTTAACCTGGCGGAACGGAAGAGACCATTCACCCTGTAGCAGCACAGGGTGGCTGACCCGCTCTGTGCTCCGATGGCGCTGACCCGCTCTGTGCTCCGGTGGCGCTGACCCGCTCTGTGCTCCGATGGCGCTGACCCGCTCTGTGCTCCGGTGGCGCTGACCCGCTCTGTGCTCCGATGGCGCTGACCCGCTCTGTGCTCCGGTGGCGCTGACCCGCTCTGTGCTCCGGTGACACTGACCGCTGCTGCTACCACCTCCCAGGCTGGATTGGTGCCCCTGGTGGGCCTCCTGTGCCAGAGCGGGGGTAGAGGACATCAATGCAGCCGTCCACTGTGTCCAGCAGGCGCCCCGGAGACACGTCACTAAATTTGGGAGCTGCCGTCTTCCAGGCTTTCGGGGCCACCTGTGGCCTGGAGCAGTCCTGCTCTGTGGACATGAAGTCGGCTGCGTCTGGTGCACTTTAAATATGGCGCCCGGAGCGAGGAAGCGCTGAGGTCACAGTGTGGTGGGCAAATCCCAGTCTGCGATCCGGAGTTTTCCCTGTGAATGGATTGTTAATGAGCTGGGACACGCTGGGAAAGGGATGAAAAAGTGCGAAAAGCCACCATTGCGTTTTTCACGCCCACCACTGCACTTAGTGTAAATCTGGACGATTCCGCCCATAGCTTTTTTACATCCACTCAAGAGGGCATCAGCTTGTTATTAGCTTGTCTGAGGGGGAAAGATAGGCTGTTGGAGAAAGTGATTTAAATTACATAGTCCCTTCAAATTAGGTGCCCGCCAGTGGATAATTACAAGAGTCTGTTCCCCAACTGTGTACAAGCGGCGAGCTTCACTTTATCACTGACTACAAGGTACATAGACGCTGCTTTCACCTGCCCTCCAGATCATTGCTGAGCGATTTCGGGTGCCTGTATGAGAAGCTGCGCCAAGGCTGAGCACTGGAGGCAATACCAGCAGGGAGGGGGAGACAGAGGTCAGATCTGGAAGGTGGTGGGGCATGGGAAGGAAAGGGGAAAATGACGGCAAGAATCCATTAAATTTAGGTGCTGCGGTGCATATGGTCTTGATTAGTATCTGATCCTTACAGAGCTATGTGAGAATGGATGCTGGCTCCAAGAATCAATGGCCACATCTGCTGCAAAGAGGCAGCATGGGGCCTACAAGCCTCCATGTTCCCAGTGCTTTGGTCATGGCATTCGAGGCCCCATGGTTGCAGTCGGGGCAGGAGTGTAAGGACTGGGTACCCATAGTTGTCGTAAAGGCCACTGGAAGGTGACTAACACAAGCTGACTGTGGCTCCTCGAACTTGGGTCTTTTGACTCTAATGAATGTGCAGTCACACCTGAGGGGAAATCTCAGCCACGTGTCATCCTCCAGGATGATAACATCCTGCAAGGGGTGGCCCTGGTATGTGATCTGCAGACTGAGGGAAGGCCAAGGGCTGGAAAATGCAAAGCTGCCTTGAATATGGAGGAAGGTGAATCAACAGGATTCTGTTGCTCGTTGGTATCCATTTGTAGAAGCAAGGAGGAGCGGAGATTGCAGGCTGCAGGCCTGACAGCTTCAAATAGGATGAGGAGAAGGGCCCATTGCCAATAGGCACAACTCAGGGGAGGCTGCTGTCCTGGGGAACAAGAGGCAATAGGGCACCAGGAAGACCCAGATGCTAATGGGGAGGGATCCCAAATCCATGAAGACTTTAGGCACAGCCAGAAGTCTACAGAAGATGCAGCTCATACATGGAGATGAGTGAAAGACAGTGCAGCAGACACCTTCGCTTGTCTAGAGATGAGATCACTCTTATTTGTCACATTGTCTGTGAGGAACTCACATCATACGGACTTAGAGGACATCCAATGCCAGTTGCTCTGAAGTTTACCACTGCACTGAACTTTTATGCCAGCAGATTCTTCCAGGGCTCCCCTGGGGACCTTTGTGGAATCTCACAATCAGTGACACACAAATGTGTGAGGGAGGTGACAGATGCCCTTCTCAATAAAGCTCACCAAATGTGCAGTTGCGTATGGATGAAACAAGTCAGGCTGCCAGAGCTGTGGGATTCACTGTGATCTCAGGGTGCCATCGACTACACACATGTAACCTTGAGAGCTCCTTGGCAGCACAGTGGCAGCAGTGTGTATCATCCACAAAATGAAATGCAGGAATGCACCAAGGCTCCTCAGACAGCACCTTCCAAACCCATGACCACTACCATCTAGAAGGACAAGGGCAGCAGATAGATGGGAACACAACCACCTGGAGGTTCCCCTCCAAGTCACTCACCATCCTGACTTGGAAATATACCGCCGTTCCTTCACTGTCGCTGGGTCAAAATCCTGGAACTCCCTCCCTAACAGCACTGTGGATGTACCTACACCACATGGAGCAGTTCAAGAAGACAGCTCACCACCACCTTCTCAAGGGCAACTAGGGATGGGCAATAAATGCTGGCCCAGCCAGCGACACCCACATCCCGTGAATGAATAAAAAAATGTTATCAGATCTATTCACTCAATTCAGCTTTTAAGCCTCTGCCATGTGGGAGTCTCTTCCAAGAATAATTTGTACAGTTTCTTCTCTCCCCCACCTCTAGTTGTTTCCTGAAATTTCTTTAAAAATTCATTCACAACTCCAGTTTTGCTGTTTGGCACGCAAGTAGTCCTGTATTGTAGCTTTACAGGTGGACACCTCATTTTTAGGTATGCTTGGTGTTGCTCCTAGCATGCCCTCCTGCACTCTTCATTGAACCAGGACTGATCCTCTAGCTTGATGGTAATGGTAGAGTGGGGTATATGCTGGGCCATGAGGTTACAGATTGTGTTCGAGTACAATTCTGCTGCTGCTAATGGCCCACAGCACCTCATGGATGCCCAGTCTTGAGTTGCTAGATCTGTTTGAAATCTATCCAAATTCCACAGTGATAGTGCTACACAACACAATGGAGGATATCCTCAATGTGAAGATGGGACTTCATCTCCACAACAACTGTGAGGTGGTCACTCCTACCGATGCTGTCATGGACAGATGCATCTGCGGCAGGCAGGTTGGTGAGGATGAGGTCAAGTACGTTTTTCTTTTTTGTTGGTTCCCTGACCACCTGCTGCAGACCCAGTCTAGCAGCTATGTCCTTTAGGACTTGGCCAGCTTGGTCAGTAGTGGTGCTACTGAGCCATTCTTGGTGATGGACATTGAAGTCTCCCACCCAGAGTACATTCTGCACCCTTGCCACCCTCAGTGCCTCCTCCAACTGGTGTTCAACATCGAGGAGCACTCATTGATCAGCTGACGGAGAGTGGTACGTAGTAATCAGCAGGAGGTTTCCTTGCCCATGTTTGACCTGATGCCATGAAACTTCATCGGATCCGGAGTCGATGTTGAGGACTCCCAGGGCAACTCCCTCCCGACTGTATAGCACTGTGCCGCCACCTCTGCTGGGTCTGTCCTGCCGGTGGGACAGGACATACCCAGGGATGGTGAGGGTGGTGTCTGGGGCATTATCTGTAAGATATGATTCTGTGAGGGTGACTGTGTTAGGCTATTTGACTAGTCTGTGAGACAGCTCTCCCAATTTTGGCACTTAGCCCGCAGATGTTAGTAAAGGGGACTTTGCAGGGTCGACAGGGCTGAGGTTGCCTTTGTTGTTTCTGGTGCCTAGGTCCATCCAGAAACTGGTCCATCCAGTTTCATTCCTTTTTTGTAACCATTTGATACAACTGAGTGCCTTGCTGGGCCATTTCAGGAGGCATCTAAGAGTCATCCATAGTGATGTAGGTCTAGAGCCACTTGTAGTCCAGATCAGGTAAGGGCAGCAAATTTCCTTCCCTAAAGAACATTCGTGAACTAGATGGGTTTTTCATGGTCATCATCAGACTTTTAATTCCAGATTTTTATTGGATTCAAATCCCACCATCTGCGGTGGTGGATCTCTGGATTACTGGTCCAGTAACAATACCATTATGCCATCGCCTCCTATATCTTTGACTGTGCCTTTGGTATAACTCTTAGCTTTCAGCTCGGCGCCCACCTCTCCCATTTGCAACTTTTTCCGAGATGTTTGTTGAAGTGAGGAGCACCTCACAGATCCAGGTTGCTGTTGTCAAAGCCTGAGAAGGCTCAGGGTGGAAGGACATCCCCACTATGCACAGACTCAGCAACAGCAAAGCCAGGAGCGCTTGGAGAAATGAGCACTGCTGTCAAAGAACCTCGTCAGCTACACGTGAATAATTCATAGTTCGAACAATTCATTTTTAATAAAGTCAACAGTTGAGACAAACTGAACAGCTTATTTTCATCAGGTAAATCGACAGGAGGATACGTGAGACAGGTTTTTAAAATGTTGGGAGGGGTGCAGAATGCTGATAAAACAGATGATTTAACCAGGACTTTTAGAGAAGGTGCTACGATAGCGAGTTCCACATTCTCACCCATCGCTGTGATAGTGAGTTCCACATTCTCACCGATCGCTGTGATAGTCAGTTCCACATTCTCCCCCAACACTGTGATAGTGAGTTCCACATTCTCACCCATCGCTGTGATAGTGAGTTCCACATTCTCACCCATCGCTGTGATAGTGAGTTCCACATTCTCACCGATCGCTGTGTTAGTCAGTTCCACATTCTCCCCCAACACTGTGATAGTGAGTTCCACATTCTCACCCATCGCTGTGATAGTGAGTTCCACATTCTCACCCATCGCTGAGAAAGTGAGTTCCACATTCTCCCCACTCTCTGTGATAGTGAGTTCACATTCTCCCCACTCTCTGTGATAGTGAGTTCACATTCTCCCCACTCTCTGTGATAGTGAGTTCCACATTCTCCCCACTCTCTGTGATAGTGAGTTCCACATTCTCCCCATTCTCTGTGATAGTGAGTTCCACATTCTCCCCACTCTCTGTGATAGTGGGTTCCACATTCTCACCCATCGCTGTGATAGTGGGTTCCACATTCTCCCCACTCTCTGTGATAGTGAGTTCCACATTCTCCCCACTCTCTGTGATAGTGAGTTCCACATTCTCACCCATCGCTGTGATAGTGAGTTCCACATTCTCCCCACTCTCTGTGATAGTGAGTTCCACCTTCTCCCCACTCTCTGTGATAGTGAGTTCCACATTCTCCCCACTCTCTGTGATAGTGATTTCTACATTCTCCCCACTCTGTGATAGTGAGTTCCACATTCTCCCCACTCTCTGTGATAGTGAGTTCCACATTCTCTCCACGCTCTGTGATAGTGAGTTCCACATTCTCACCCATCGCTGTGATAGTGAGTTCCACATTCTCCCCACTCTCTGTGATAGTGAGTTCCACATTCTCTCCACGCTCTGTGGTAGTGAGTTGCACATTCTCACCACTCCCTGTGGTATTAAGTTGCACCTTTACAGAGATAAAAACAAAAAAACTGCGGATGCTGGAAATCCAAAATGCAGACTGGGTGACCGCTTTGCAGAACACCTTTGGTCTGTCCGCAAGCATGACCCAGACCTCCCTATCGCTTGCCATTTTAACACTCCACCCTGCTCTCTTGCCCACATGTCTGTCCTTGGCTTGCTGCATTGTTCCAGTGAAGCTCAACGCAAACTGGAGGAACAGCACCTCATCTTCCGACTAGGCACTTTACAGCATTCCGGACTGAATATTGAGTTCAACAACTTTAGATCTTGAACTCCCTCCTCCATCCCCACCCCCTTTCCGTTTCATCCCCCTCCCTTTTGTTTTTTCCAATAATTTATATAGATTTTTCTTTTCCCACCTATTTCCATTATTTTTAAATGTATTCCACCCTTGGTTTATTTCACCCCACCCCCACTAGAGCTACCTTGCTCATCCTGCTCTCCACTCTTAATTAGCACATTCTTTTAGATAATATCACCACCTTCAACACCTCTTTGATCCTTTTGTCTGTGACATCTTTTGGTTATCTCCTCCTATCACTGCTTGCTTGTCCCAACAACCGACCCCCCCATTCTTTCCCCCCACCCCACCCCTAAACCAGCTTATATTTCAGCCCTTTCCTATTTCTACTTAGTTCTGTTGAAGGGTTATGAGGACTTGAAACGTTAATTTTGCTCTTCTCCGCCGATGCTGCCAGACCTGCTGAGTTTTTCCAGGTATTTCTGTTTTTGTTTTGCACCTTTACAGTGCTGTTTTGGTGAAGTCATTTCTCCTGAATTCCCGATTGGATTTATTAGTGGTATTTTATATTTATGACCACCTCCCAATGTTGGCCTCCCTCACAAAATGGAAAACTCTTCCCACCTTTTGTAATTTTAAAGGTCTCTGTCAGGTCACACCTCAGTCTTCCCTTTCCTGGAGGTGTAACTTTTCACATCTGGTATCCTCCAGGAGAGTGTGGAAGCCGAGATTAACTAGAATATTACAGGGTTGGTGCGTTATAGTTATGAAGAGAGATTTGAGAAATTAGGGCTTTTTTCACTGAAACTGTCAAGGTTCAGAGGGTCTGTTGTGAAGTTTAAGATAGGAAAAGGTTATGGCTGTCTTTTAGAAGGGAAGTGGATATTTGTTTGAAAGAATGGAATGTTAAAGGCAGCGGAGAGCCAAGACGGAATTGATGGCCCCAAGCCCTATTATTTGTCCCCCCTTTAGTTAGTTCTCTTAGTGTTGGCGCTGAGGGGTACTTCTGGGTGTGCCAGTAAGTCAGAGAACAAGATATTTTATAAGGGCAGTTATACAATGTAAAGCAGGATGTTATTGGGAAAATATGTCAACTGCTGGCTAAAGACCATCAGTTTATTTCCACCTGGAGAAAAGTATTGTTTATAACAGTCAAGGCAAAAAGCTGATGGCACCAAATTGACTGACAGGTTTCAATGGTGAGAAAATTGGGCAAGATCACTGATGTTCAGTTAGGGTTCTGCCAGGGCCACTCAGCTCCTGACCTCATTACAAGCTTGATTCAAACATGGACAAAAGAGCTGGACTCCCGACGTGAGGTGAGAGTGACTGCCCCTGACATCAAGGCAGCATTTGACCGAGTGTGGCATCAAGGAGCCCTAGCAAAACTGGATTCAATGGGACTCAGGGGGGAAACTCTCTGCTGGTTGGAGTCATATCTAGCACAAAGGAAGATGGTTGTGGTTGTTGGAGGTCAATCATCTCAGCTCCAGGACATCACTGCAGGAGTTTCTCAGGGTAGTGTCCCAGGCCCAACCATCTTCAGCTGCTTCATCAATAACCTTCCTTCCTTCATAAGGTCTGAAGTGGGGATGTTTGCTGATGATTACACAATGTTCAGCACTATTCGTGACTCCTTAGATACTGAAGCAGTCCATGTCCAAATGCAGCAAGACCCGGACAATATGCAGGCTTGGTCTGATAAGTGGCTAGTAACATTCGTGCCACACAAGTGCCAGGCAATGACCATCTCCAACAAGGGAGAATCTAACTTTCGCCCCTTGACATTCAATAGCATTACCATTGCTGAATTCCCAGTAGCAATATCCTGGGGGTTACCATTGACCAGAAACTGCCATGGGAATGACACTTTCTGAAGCGAGAACATAACCTAGATGAACAGTCAATGACAATGCGCACTTGTACCATTAAGAGACCTGCACGATTTAAAGATTATATTTGCAATGCAGGTGCAGAGACTGACTAGTAGTGGGTAACTTGGGTAACTCACAGTCACACATGATCATGAATATAAATTTGTCTTTTGTTCGCTAGGAAAAGGGGGACGTTTAAATCTTTTGTTCAGTATGAAAAGGGGATGTTTGAC
Organism: Cetorhinus maximus; assembly: GCF_964194155.1. Taxonomy (NCBI): domain Eukaryota; kingdom Metazoa; phylum Chordata; class Chondrichthyes; order Lamniformes; family Cetorhinidae; genus Cetorhinus; species Cetorhinus maximus. The sequence continues at coordinate 610,857 of NC_135900.1, read as the reverse complement.
TTTGAAATGCAATCAGTTCTACATGTCCCATCTGGCTTTCTGTAGTCAGGTGACCTCTGCCATGAGGCAGTCTCTGTAAGCAGACATCATGAGATCAGTTCATAAAAGACTTCTCAGTGAGAAGACACTGTCTTTAAACATGAGGCACCCTCTAATGCATATATGTCCTTCATACCAAAATTGTATACAGTACTCCAGGTGTGGTCTCACCAATTGAAGTAAGAACTCTTTACATTTATACTCCAATCCCTTTGGAATAAAGGTTAACAGATCATTGACTTTCTTAAATTCTTGCTGTACCTACATGTTAACTTTCTGTCTCTTGTGTACAAGGACACCCAGATCCCTCTGATCGCAAACATTTCCCAGTCTCTCACCATTAAAAATATGTCAGCTTTTCTATTTTTCGTCCTATAGTGCCCAAATTATCCTCCACTGGCCGTGTTCCAGTGTGCTCAATTAATGTATCTATGTCCCTTTGAAGCCTCTTTGTGTCCTCGTCACAGCTTACTTTCCTACCAAACTTTATATGATTGTATTAGTTCAGATTATTTGGGTCCAGGTCTGGATTTTCACTTTACTCTGCTTCCCTTGACTAACTGCTGAGTCAAGACTTTGGTGATTCCTTATCTGAATTCAACTGAATCTGCATTAGATGGCACCATATTCACTATTGACAACTATATCTGAGCTAATGACTCACAGTTTCATTCCTTGCCTTGTGATTGTGTGTGCTCTGTTAGTTTCTAATGACTCAGCTCCAAAAACATCTAGGATCATGGGGAGGCTGTTCAGCCACTCAAATCAATTCTACCATTCAGTTGAATTATGGTTGATCTATATTTTAATTCCAACCTTGGTTCCCTAACTCTTAATACTCTTGTCTAACAAAAATCAATCTCAGTTTTGAAATTTTCAATTGACCCTCTATCTCAGCAACTTTTTGTGGGGAAGAGTTTCAGATTCCACTATCATTCCTTAAATAAGGAGACCAAAAACTGCACACGATATCTGAAATGTGGTCTCACCAATGCCCTGTATAACTGAAACTCTTTCGAGTTATCAACAGTCACAGATTGCAACTCTTTCGAGTACAATCACAGTTCTTGGTTTCCGGGAGTGGGACATGAACCCACAACCCTCTGATTCAAAGGCGAGGGTGCTATGAACTGAGCCACAGCTGAAGCATAACATCCTTACTTTTGTGATCAATTGCTCTCATTATAAAGGATAACATTCCATTAGCCTTCTTAATTACTTCCTGTACCTAACTTTCTGCATACTAACTTTCTGTGACTCACGCACGAGAACACCTCCTGTTCACTAATGCAGCTGTTCTCTGTTTAAGTAATGCTCTGCTTTTTTATTCTTCCTGCCAAAGTGAAGAACTCCACATTTTGCCACATTATACTTCATCTGCCAGATTTTTGCCCACTCACTCAACTTATCTATATCAATCTGCAACCTCCTTATGTCCTCTTCACAACGTGCATTCCTACCTATCTCTGTGTCATCTGCAAATTTAGCTATCATGCCTTCACTCCCTCATCTAGGCCATTGATATAAATTGTAAAAAGTTGAGGCCCCAGCACAGACCCCTGCGGGGTTCCACTCGTCACATCCTGCCAGCCCGAAAAAGACCCATTTATGCATACTCTCTGCTTTCTGCCAGCCAGCCAATTTTCTTTCCAGGCTAATATGTTACCCACTACACCGTAAGATTTTATTTTCTGCAATAATCTTTGATGTGGCACCTTATCAAATGCCTTCTGGAAATCCAAGTTCAGTACGTCTACAGGCTCCCCTTTATCCACTGTGCATGTTACTCCTTCAAAATACTCCAATAAATTGGTTAAACATGATTTCCTTCTCGCAAAGCCATGCTGACTCTTCCCCATTATCTTGAGTTCCTCTAAGTGCCCAGCTATAACCTCTTTAATGATCGATTCTAACACCTTCCCCACGACGGATGTCAAGCTAACTGGCCTATAGTTTCCTGTTTTGCTACTTTCCAGTCTGATGGAGCCTTTCCAGAATCTTTGGAAGTTTGGAAAATTAACACCAACACATCAACTACCTCATTAGCCACCTCTTTTAAAGCCCTAGGATGAAGTCCATCAGGACCCGGAGATTTGTCAGCCCACAACTCCGTCAGTTTGCTCAGTACCACTTCCCTAGTGATTGTAATTTCACCAAGTCCCCCTCTCCCTTGCACCTCCTGATTTACAGCTAATACTGGAATGTTTTCATTCTCTGTAGCAATAATAGAAGAAAAATATTTGTTCACTTCATCCATTTCCTTATTAATGTTAGGAATATATAATAATTTTCATAATGTTATTGGAATTTATTATAAAGTAGAGTAATCGTGGGGTCTGTCTCTATGGGTCTATGTCTGTGTATGTGTGACTTAATTGAATTAAAGGCAGCTGTCTGAATGTTTTGATGTGTCAAAAGATAAGCTAGGTTTGACATGTTAAGTAGGTAAACATGGGGGAAGTTTTAGGATATAAGGTGTAAAGGGAACATCTGCATTTTTAAATATACCAGGCTAGATTGATTTCAAAAAAGGGAGTGAAATATTACACCTAATCAGGGGAAATCAAGAAACAGTGTGTTTATTTTTCCCAAAGATTACTGGTAAAATTGGTACAATGAGAGATTTTTATTATTAGAAGGGTAAAGTCCAATGACATAATGAAACAATAGGAATTTGCATTCAAAGGGGGAAATATGTACAAAGGCCCAAAGGCTGTGTGTAAGGGCAGGCATTCTAAGATCTAACATGTGAAAAATCTTCAGCATTTACACCTCAAGCTGCTGTCTACAAAGAACTGAAGTTAGGAAAACTCACTTTGAATTGAGGTCCCCTTACCTCATGACCATAAACTTGTTCAAAAGGGCTAAAACCAGTCGATGCATTAGGAGCGTCATGAACAGCAAATAACAAAAATAGAATTCCAGTATCCCAATCCTGTGCACAATCCTGACAGTATGCTCTTATCATAGTTTTTAAAGTTTGATGCCATCTTACCAAAGCTCCTTGTGACTCCGGATGATAAACTGTTGACTTGAATTGTTTAATCCCCAAACTGTTCATTATTTCCTTAAACAGCTGTGACATGGAATTTGACTCCTGATCTGATTGTATTTCCTTAGGTAAACCAGATCTTGTAAAAAATTTAATTAACTCCTCCATAATCTTCTTAGTTGTAACATTTCTTAAAAGTATCGCTTCAGGAAACCTAGTAGACACACCCATTATTGTCAATAAATGCTGATTTCCACTTTTAGTCTTCGGGAGGGCTCCTACACAATCAATTATGACCCTGGTAATAGGTTCTTCAAATGCTGGTATTGGAATTAAAGGCTCCGGCTTAATCACTGCTTGTGGTTTTCCTGTTATTTGATATATATAACAGGCTCTACAGAATTTGACTACATCCCTATGCAATCCTGGCCAAAGAAAATACCTCCGTATCTTTTCCTGTGTTTTCCTAATTCCTAAATGTCCCCCCATTGGAATTTCATGAGCAATCCTCAGAATCTGATTTCTATATCCTAAAGGAATAATAATCTGATGCACCTCCCTCCAGCTTTCATTTGCTGAGACATGATCTGACCGCCACTTTCTCATTAAAATATCTACTCGAAGATAACAACATACTGGAATACATTTTGCTTCTGTTTCTGAATAAGCTTTCTGATATAACTGTTTTAATTGTAAATCATTTTTCTGTAAATCCACTATCCTCTCTGAGTTAAGCATTTCAGCTGAATTGTCCTGTATTCTTTCCTCCTGAACAATGTTATCAAATACAGTGCCTGTGAATTGGATTTCAACACCTTCTTCTTGCCTCTGAACTGCCAGCTTATCTCGTTTATCTTGTTGTTCCTGATGAGCCTTTGACCTCGTTACAACACAATCAGGAAAGAATGCAGGATGTTCCTCCTGTAACGCCTCTGTTGAAAACACTTCTACAGGCTGTTCAACTACCATAGGCATCACCCGTATTTGCACTCCAGCTGTATCATTACCCAGAATAAATTGAACCCCTGCAATGGGCAATTTTTCCGCCACTCCAACTATAACTTCACCAGTCTTCCATTTGCTCTTTAAATTTACCTTCTTCAAAGGAATAGGTTTAGCATCTCCATGAACCCCAATTATAACCTTCCCCCGTAATACTCCCTTTGAACAACAAATATCACTATCCCACAACATTAAGGATTGACTAGCCTCTGTGTCTCTTAAAATTTTAACATCTTTACCTGCCCCACCCTGTACACATGGAAAGACTTTCCCTTCACATACAAAGTTGTTAAACGTTGCTGCAATCTGCTTCTCAGAATTCTCTTGAGTAAATTGTGAACACTTTCCCACTTCTTCACCTTTCATTCATTCTTCCTGATTTACCTGTACACAAACCACTGGTTTCTCCTGTGCCTGACTCTAAATTCAGGAATCAGTCCGCCAGTTCTTGAGAGGTTTTGTATTAAAATAAATGAAACATTTTATTAAGTTACAACATGCTAAACACATACACATGGCCTCAAATTACTCCCATCATAACTTTCAACAAATTCCCAGACTAATCTCCAAACAGCAACCCGTAGACTTTCAGCAGACACCAGGCAAAGCATTTTCACCTTACAAATTCAAAAAGAGGTTCCTTTCACTTTGGTTCCTGTGGAGACAGTTGTAGACTTACAGCTGCTTTGATCCTACATTGCCTCTGTCCCACATACACAAAACTGCTATCCTTATACCTAGCACAGCTCATTGAATGTAAATCCTCATTGTATCACCAGCCTCTTCTAACAATAAAACTATTTTCATAGTACCAATTTTATTAGTAATATAAACATTGCTTGGTCTCTGCTAGCCAGGTGCCAGATTTCACTCCCCTTCTTGAATGCTCTATTCAAAAAGTGCAAATACACTCTCCCTCGCTTACATCTCAAAATCAGTACACATCAAAGCACCCAGACTAGTTGGCTTTAACCCAATTAAGACACACCCACAGATAAGCCTCTAGTTTAAAAGAAAAATATTTTACAATAATATTATATACATTCATAGCTTCATGACAGGCGACCAGAACTGCAAGCAGTGCTCCATCTGTGGTCTAACTAGCATTTTATACAGCTCCAATATAACCTCCTTGCTCTTATATTCTATGCCTTGGCTAATAAAGGCAAATCCCATATGTCTTCTTAACCACCTTATCTACCTGTGCTGCTGCCTTCAGGGATCTATGGGCATGTACACCAAGGTCTCTCTGATCCTCTGTATTTCCGAGGGTCCTACCATTCATTGTGTATTCCCTTGCCATGTTAGTCCTCCCAAAATGCATCACCTCACACTTCTCAGGATTAAATTCCATTTGCCACTGCTCTGCCCATCTTACCAGCCTATCTATATCGTCCTATAATCTACGGCTTTCCTCCTCATTATTTACAATACCACCAATTTTCGTGTCATCTGCGAACTTACTGATCATACCTCCTACATTCATTAATGTACACTACAAACAGCAGCGGTCCTAGCGCCGATCCCTGCGGCACACCACTTGTCATAGAGTTCCAATCGCAAAAACAACCTTCGACCATCTCTCTCTGCCTCCTGCCGCTAAGCCAATTTTGGATCCAGTTCGGTAAATTGTCCTGGATCCCATGGGCTCTTACTGTCTTGACCATTTTCCCATGTGGGACCTTATCAAAAATTTTACTGAAATCCATGTAGACTACATCAGCTGCACTACCCTCATCTACACAACTAGTCACCTCCTCGAAAAATTCAATCAAATTTGTTAGGCATGATCTCCCCCTGACAAAGCCATGCTGACTACCCCTGATTAATCCCTGCCTCTCCAAGTGGAGATTAATCCTATCCTCAGAAATTTTTCCAATAGTTTCCCTACTACTGATGTCAGACTCACTGGCTTGTAATTACCTGGTTTATCCCCACTACACTTCTTGAATAATGGTACCACATTCACTATCCTCCAGACCTCTGACTCCTCTCCTGTGGCCAGAGAGGATTTGGAAATTAGTGTCAGAGCCCCTGCAATCTCTTCCCTTGCCTCACATAGCAGCCCAGAGCGGGTAGGAATCTGGAACACACTGCCTGAGGGGGTGGTAGAGGCAGGAACCCTCACAACATTTAAGAAATATTTAGATGAGCAATTGAAACGCCATTGCATTCAGGGCTATGGGCCAAGTGCTGGAAAATGGGATAAGAATAGATAGGTGCTTGCTGGGGCCAGCACAGACATGATAGGCTGAAGGATGTGTTTCTGTGCTGTATAATTCTATGACTCTAACCTTTCATCTCCACAATAAGAACACCGTTCTTATTCTTCTTGATTTAAGATTTTCATTTTTTTTATGTTAGTGCAATCCAACTGGAAAAGGTGGAGATAAAAGCAAAAAACTGCGGATGCTGGAAATCCAAAACAAAAACAAAAACAAAAATACCTGGAAAAACTCAGCAGGTCTGACAGCATCTGCGGAGAGGAACACAGTTAACGTTTGTTTTGAGTCCGTATGACTCTTCAACAGAACTAAGGAAAAATAGAAAAGAGGTATAATATAAGCTGGTTTAAGGGGGGGTGGGACAGGTAGAGCTGGATAGAGGGCCAGTGATAGGTGGAGATAACCAAAAGATGTCATAAACAGAAGGACAATGAGGTGTTGATGGTGGTGATATTAGCTAAGATATGTGCTAATAGGGGACATTAAGGGTAGAAAGCTGGACGAGCGAGGTACAGATAGCCCTAGTGGAGATGGGGTGGGGGGAAGGGATTGAAATAGGCTAAAAGGCAAAGATAAAACAATGGATGGAAATACATTTAAAAATAATGGAAATAGGTGGGAAAAGAAAAATCTATATAAATTATTGGAAAAAGGGGGATCGGAAAGGGGGTGGGGATGGAGGAGAGAGTTCATGATCTAAAGTTGTTGAACTCAATATTCAGAAGGAAGGTTGTAAAATGCCTAGTCGGAAGATGAGGTGCTGTTCCTCCAGTTTGCGTTGAGCTTCACTAGGGCAATGCAGCAAGCCAAGGACGGACATGTGGGCATGAGAGCAGGGTGGAGTGTTGAAATGGCAAGCGACAGAGAGGTCTGGGTCATGCTTGCGGACAGACCGAAGGTGTTCCGCAAAGCGGTCACCCAGTCTGCGTTTGGTCTCTCCAATGTAGAGGAAACCGCAGCGAATGCAGTAGACTAAATTGAGGGAAGTGCAAGTGAAATGCTGCTTCACTTGAAAGGAGTGTTTAGGCCCTTGGACGGTGAGGAGGGGGGAAGTAAAGGGGCAGGTGTTGCACCTTCTGCGGTTGCATGGGAAGATGCCATGGGAGGGAGTTGAGGTGTAGGGGGTGACGGAGGAGTGGACCAGGGTGTCCTGGAGGGAACGATCCCTGCGGAATGCCGCCGGGGGGGTGAAGGGAAGATGATGTGTTTGGTGGTGGCATCATGCTGGAGTTGGTGGAAATGGCGGAGGAAGATCCTTTGAATGCGGAAGCTGGTGGGGTGATAAGTGAGGACAAGGGGGACCCTATCATGGTTCTGGGAGGGAGAGGAAGGTGTGAGGGCGGATGCTCGGGAGATGGACCGGACACGGTTGAGGGCCCTGTCAACAGCACCTCATCTTCTGACTAGGCACTTTACAGCCTTCCGGACTGAATACTGAGTTCAACAACTTTAGATCATGAACTCTCTCCTCCAACCACACTCCCTTTTTCCAATAATTTATATAGATTTTTCTTTTCCCACCTATTTCCATTATTTTAAAATGTATTTCCATCCATTGTTTCGATTCCTTCCCCCCACCCCACCCCCACTAGGGCTATCTGTACCTTGCTCGTCCTGCTTTCTACCCTTATTAGCACATTCCTTTAGATAATATCACCACCGTCAACACCTCTTTGTCCTTTTGTCTATGACATCTTTTGTTTATCTCCACCTATCACTGGCCCTCTATCCAGCTCAACCTATCCCACCCCCCCCCTTAAACCAGCTTAAATTTCACCTCTCTTTTACTTTTCCTTTGTTCTGTGGATGAGTCATACAGACTCGAAAGATTAACTGTGTTCCTCTCCGCAGATGCTGTCAGACCCGAGTTTTTCCAGGTATTTTTGGAAATGGAGAGCTGCAAATGAAATGCTTAGGGCCCTTTGTGACTCCAGAGCCCCAGGCTGCTGCCTCCTGTCTCAGGTGAATGTAAAAGATCAGACGGTGCAAGTTTGGCAAAGTGCAAGGGAATTCTCCCTGATATTTAGACTAACATTTATCCCTCAGCAACATCTGCTGGGCAATGAATGCTGACCTTACCGGCCCACATCCCATGGACAAGAACAATCCCCTTAAACAGAACAGCTGCTGATGATCACAGTGCTGTCTGTGGGATCTTGCTCTGTACAAATGAGCTGCTGCGTTTCCTGCATTCTAACAGTGACTGGAGTTCACAAACTGGGAATGCAGAGCGGGGCCGGACTCCCTGTCCTTTCAGCTCTAAACACCACATCCGGACCCATCCCCAATCTCCAAGGGTTTGTGTCTGTTTATAAATTACACAATCAGCTTGTTAAATGTTCACCATCTCCACCGCCACCGCCTCTCCACCCACAGCTTCACCGACATTTATTCCGTCTCATGTTCAGCTGCTGTTTGTGAGCGGGTGAGAGACCGGAGCGGGCCTGGCCGGGCAGGGCGGACCGGGCTGGGAGGACCGGGCCGGGCTGGGAGGACCGGACCGGGCCGGGCTGGGCGGACCATCTTGCTGCAGTGCTCGGCTCTGGGCGCCAGGCGGATCAATGGATAGTGAGTGAGTGAGAGGGGAGGAGAGTCAGGGGAGAGTAATGGTTCACAGAGAGATGGAGCGGAGCTCGAGCAGGATCGGGG